>NW_006160230.1:1316191-1376044 GCF_000334495.1 Tupaia belangeri chinensis
CTCTTTCCCAATCCTGACCCCTAACAATCACTAACCTATTCACTATCTCTACAATGTTATCATTTTAAGAATTTTACACTAGAGTGTCTCAAAAAGTTCACAGAAAACATTAGGAACAAAGAAAAACAACTCGGAGTGAATTTAAAAAAAAAAAAAAAACATTTGTAGCAAAATGAACCCGTGGCTTCATTAAATTTTTCTCCAACAGTTTGAAGTCCACTCATATAAATGGAATTCTGCAGTATGTAGCCTTTGATATTGCCTTTTAAGCAATATAATTTCCTAAGGCTCCTCCAAGTTCAGTGCATCATTTTCTCTCTCTTTCTCTCTCCTTCTCTCTCTCTGAGAAGTTTCCATTATATGAGTATGACAGAGTTTACCTATTCACTCATTGAATAGCATCTAGCTTGTTTCTAGTTTGGAGTTATTACAAATAAAGCTACTTTTGGATGTTTGTGTACAAGTCTTTGTGTGAATAGAAGTTTTTATTTCTCTGACATGCTTCTAACAGACACTTCATCCTTTTGTTTGGTAGTCTGAAGGTCAAAAGTTATCTAAATTTTACTCTCATGCCCAACACCTTCTTCAATATGTTTAATTTGATTCTTGTTCTTGAGATCAATTCAATGTCTCTTCTTGACTATTTTGTAAAAGAAAGAACCATCCATTAATTTAGCACTCAGAGTATTCCTTAAATATAAGCACTGTTCTTTTCTTTATTTCAACATCAAACTGAATATTCATTCTTCATTGTTTCTTTATTAGGTGTTCTTAATTCTTTACCTGGAATATAAATTGTAAGGTCATATGATAATTACATATTTAGCTTTATGAGAAACTGCCAAGCTGCTTTCTAAAGTAGCTGAACCATTTTACATTTCAACCAGCAGTGCATGAGTGATTCAGCTTCTTCCACAGACTTGCCAGCTTTTGGCATTGTCACTATTTTTTTATTTTAGCCATTCTAATAGGAGTGATAGTTCACTGTGGTTTTAGTTTGCATTTCCATGTAGCTAATGATCCTGGGCATCTTTCCGTAGACTTCTTTGCTATCTGTATCTATTCTTCAGTAATAAATCTGTTCTTGTCTTTTGTCTACTTTGTAATTAGATTCTTTTGGGTTTTTATTATTGTATTTTGAGAACTCTTTACATAACCTAAATACTAGACCTTTGTCAGACACATAGCTTAAAACAATTTCTCCCACTCTGTAGTTTGTCTTTTCATCCTCTTGACAGAACCTTTCATGAAGAAAAATTTTCCAATTTTGATCAGAACAATTTATCTTTTTTTTTCTTTTATGGGTCATGGTTTGGTGACAAATTTAAGAACTCTTGGCCATCCACAGTGGAGCAGCAGTGCAGTGCTCCAGAAGGATAAAGCCACATAGAAGGGTCCTGGATTCATGTTCTGAGGTGTCCCTGTACACTCCAGCCATGCAAGTATGTACCCATGATCCTGGCTTGCTGAGGCTGGGGATGGATCTCAAATTAAAGACCCTGACGAGAGGCTACTTGTCTTTCTCTCCCCATACCCTCATCTCTCTTTGTCAAGGAAGGAAGGAAAGAATTTAAGAATTCTTCTTCAGATCTAAATTCAAAAAAATGTCTAATTTTCCCTAAACCCTACAAAGTTTTATAGTTTTATGTTTTCCACTTACATCTCTGATCCATTTGAAGTAAATTTTTGTATAACATGTTAGGCCTAGGTTGAAATTTACTTTTTAACCTTTGTATGTTTATGGTGTTCTCACACTGTTTATAGGAAAGGTTACTGTTCCTTCTTTGAATTGCTTTTGTGCCTTTGTCAAAAATCAATTGGTGGACTCGACTACAATGATTCATGCTGCTAAGAAACCTTGTTCAGGACCACATGGGAGGTCTAGGTTCAAATCCCATTCCAAACAAAAGACCAGGCATAGCAACGTGCCCTGGTAACCATGCGACTCACTGAGGAAGATTGAGACAGGAGGATTCCAAGCTCCAGGCTGGTCTAGGCAATGCAGTGAGACTCTGTCTGAAAGCAAACCAACAAAGTGTAAAAAAAAAAAAAAATGAATTGATGGCTTTTTAATGGTGGCATGAATGTCCTGCAGGTCTGTCCCCAGCAGTAGATAACTGACAGAAATCAAGTCTTTGGCAAATGACCCAGTCAGTACAAATTTCCTCACGGAAATGTAATTACTAAAAGAAGGAAAGTTATTACCATCTGCTAGCACCTTAAGGAAAGCTTCTCTAGAGAGCCAGACTACCAGTACAGTTACCTCATTGAGTTTCACAACAGTTATCAACAACTTTAATTTCGTCTTGCTCTTTATTCATCTGCTTCTAACAGACACACAGACACTTCTCCATCCTTTTGTTTGGTAGTCTGAAGGTCAAAAGTTATCTAAATTTTACTCTCATGCCCAACCACCTTCTTCAATATGTTTAATTTGATTCTTGTTCTTGAGATTAATTCAATGTCTCTTCTTGACTATTTTGTAAAAGAAAAGAAGCATCCATTAATTTAGCACTCAGAGTATTCCTTAAATATAAGCATTGTTCTTTTCTTTATTTCAACATCAAACTGAATATTCATTCTTCATTCTTTCTTTATTAGGTGCTCTTAATTATTTACCTGGAATATAAATATCTTTCTCCATACATTCAGTGAAAAGAAGTCATGCAAAAATTGTTCAATCATGGAGAGTATTCCTGATAACCATTTATAATCCACTCACAATCTGAGGAACAATATGCCGCTGGAACTTTGCCTACTCAGAAACAGCCTCCTCATTCTAGATCATCAGGAACTGAGTGCTTTGTGCTCCGGAGCTCTAAATGCTGACTCACCACAACCACATCTGGCCACCACAGTTTAGACTTCTGTCCGACACTCTCATATGCTAATGCGCAGAGTCATGACCTCACACCCTATGCCTGACTATCAACACCCTGACTTCTCTTTTCCCTGCTCTGATTTCCTTCTGTGCTATTTCTGATCTCTCTGGGGCTCACATACATGCATTTTGCTTCATTGACTTAGGCAACCTTGATTTCCCTTTTTCTACCAATTGCCTCCCTTTGCATTTAAATTATGCTCTGAATGGAACCACTTTCTGCCAGAACCTCTCCACACACGTCTTCAAGGGCATTCTTAAGGATGAAGCTAATATTGACGTCATCAACTCCTGCTTCAATCTCTAGACCTCAGCCACACATACACTGCCAAGGCGATGACAAATCTGCCCCAAGACAGCTGACATTTGTCTAGGAGAGCTGAAGTAGTTCTATACTCTGTCAGACCTATTGCTTGTGAACCCATTTCACACCTAATTTACTCAAGCCTAAGTAGTTGCTAATCTAATTGGTCAGAACACAAGACATTTATTTGTTTTGTTTCTGTAGTGGTTGGGATTACTGTACCATAAAGGCAGGAAGCCAGGCTTCACCTTTCCTGTTTTTTCCTCCTTACGTAGTAGGAACATCTGGACATGAATTTTTTTCTTAAGTAAGGTTCTCACTAAGTATGGATGGGCAGATAAGAAGATCCAGAGCCTGACCTGCAGAAATGGCATGTCACTTTAGCATGTAGTTCCAAAATTTGGATCCAAAGAAAGGTCAGAGGATTTGTTATAGCCTCAAGGCCTAAACTGAATTTCTCATTACAGCTTTTACCAGAGTTCTACGTTCTACACTAACAAAAACCCCTACTCCTTCACCTTCTTTTTAAGCCTGTTTGCCTTTTAAATTATATTTCTAGTGTCAAAAGGAGAGATTACTAGTCAATAGCTACACAACAATTGAATTTGCACCTTACTAAGCATGGAGAACTGTGCTTAGAGGATAAAATCTCCCCGAGCAAAGCAAAGAGATGATCTTACATAAAATTTTGGAAGCACAAAATTCAAGGAAATTTATTATTCCTTAGAAATTCTTAGGTATTGTTTTATTAGTGTCCACTAATAGTAGCCCTTGTTTCAATGGGAAATATGATGTTGATCTAATATTTGATTATTTATAGGGTGATGGTTGTTGTTTTCTTTTCATCTCTGGAAGCTTTTTGGACTTTTCTCTTTAATTTTAGTTTTCTGAGATTTATGATACTGTGCTCTGTTAGAATTTTTTCTAATTGATCTTCCTCAACTTTGGTGGCCTCTTTGAATCTAAAAACATGTATTTCTTCAGCTCTGAATAATGTTTCTTTATAGTTTCTTTGGTTAATTTATCTTCCCTTTCCTCTATAATGTCCTTTGTGACTTTATAGAAAATATCAGAACTTCCAGATCTTTCTAAATTTCAATCTTTTCTTGCATTCATTTGTACCTATTGTCTTTCTGTGCTTACATTCTGTAAGAATTCTTCAGCTTTCTAATTCTGTCTTCAATTGTGTCTATTTTAGAATCTAGCTAATTTCATATCTTTTTGGTTTTTTTGCTGTTTTATTTTTGGTTTTGTATAATCAAATTGTTATCTCTAATTTCTTAATTGATTCTCCTTTGCAATAATCTACCCCAGTTAACATAAACTAGATATCTTCTCTTATCTCTAAGAAGATATTAATCTTTACAGAAATTGTCTGTTTTGTTAGCTCTATTTCCTCAGGTATTAGTTTTTCTCATTGTTCTTTTTTTTTTAGTGCTCCTCATAGTATTAATTCTGTATCATTGTTTGGTCATTTTGGACTTGTGTGATCACCTTTGTATTTGAAAATCACCATAACTTATATAGATTAGTAGTACATAAGGAGGGGACAGTAGCAGTGGCCTGCCTCAGGGGCGGGGGAATAGTATCATCAGCATTGTTTAGAATTATTGGTACATGGTGATAATAAAAAGTAGACTGACTTTTAGTTGTCTTTAGGGCATTTTAAATTTCCAATAGATTATACCCCCATTTATTGCCTATACCTAGAGAAGACTGTTCTCACCTAACCTCCTCATCCTTCCACTTCCCACCTCACCCCAGTACTTGATTTGCCATTGCTATAGATGCTGTCCTATTTACAGTATACTTTGTATAGTGATGACTGACCATAGTTAGAATTCCAAACCTGGAAGTTTGAAAATCACCCCGGGCACACATGTGTGTATACCCAAAATCATAAGAGGAGAATGGAAGAAAGGGATTATAGTGTGGCCATCTCCTTGGGAGATGATCTCTCACCTCCCCTCTCACGGTCTCTCTCTGTCTCTCTCACACACACTATAGCAGAAACATAAAAAGATAAATAAAATGTGATTCACTACCAATAAAAATAAACATTATGGACCCAACCTCCAGCATTTATAGATTCGCAGAAAAAAAGTTCTAGAAAGTAGATTGCCATTGGGGTAAGGCAAAAGCAACCTTTAGAGTCATAAATGCATTGCAGATATTCTAGTCAGATCAAGAATAATTTAGGCTGGGAAATTCTGCATCATAATATCCATATGTACATTACCATATGTACAAGCTAATGTGTACAAACAATACCATATGTACAAGTGAGATGTGATAAATAACTCAAAAGCTTCACAGCAGTTAGGGGTGAGTATGAGAAGGAACTAAGTGAGTCTGCTGAATTATATATGTACTGACCCAAATCTGCTTAAAACTTACAGGCTTTGGGGCCAGCAGGTGGCATAGTGGTTAACGGTGTTGGACTCCCACATGGCTGACCCTGGTTCAAGTTCCAGACCTACTGGCTTGCTTTCTCACTTTCTCTCTTTCTCTCCCCATCTCTGGTGAAATTAAAACAAGTAAATAAATAAATAAAGATAAATTTAAAAAAAAAAAACTTACAGGTTTTATGGCAGACTGCTACATACTTTAGTAAAAATCATAATTTTTTACTATTTTTAATTACTTTTATTCAGATATTTACCCCCCAAAAGTTCATTTATTCAAAGCAGGTTTCTTTTCTTTAATTGTAACTTTTGAGGGTGACTGTCTGAATTTATCATTAATTATTGCCTAAATGTGACAAAGGGAAAAGACCTGCTCTTTTATTCCCAAAATACTTCCCAAATTAGAATATAATGCTCTTTGCCTATTTCCTGCCTGTTATTCATTGAGATAGAAATAGCAGGTGTAAAAGGACTTTAGGCCCAGCCTCTGTGGTATAGTTGGGGGCCTATCAGACTGCGGAACCAGAGACATATTGTAGTTTGGGTCCCTGGCCCTGTCAGCCTGAAAACGCATCAGCCAGGCCTGGCTGGCTAGGGGACTGGAGGAAGGGGATCATGCCCTGACCAAGCCTTGTAAAGGGTGCTCTCTCTCTCTTTCTTCTTGTTTTCTCTCATGCATGCATTCTCTCATGATTTTTTTAATGTACAAATAAATAAATAAACTTCATCTACCTGGGGCTTTTTAAAAAAAATAAGTTAAGCCACTGAAAATAAATTAATTCTCAAGAATTAAAAGGAATCTAGCAAGGTAAAGTTTTCAAAAGCTAAAGTATATTCAAGATTTTATTAGAGGAAATAAATACTACTTTTAAATGAGTTTGAAAAATAATGAATGAAATCCAAAATACTTTCTAGAGAATGAAGGCAGATATACTTTTTTTTACAGAGTACTCGTTAATACAAATAAGGGAGAATGTGACCAAAGGTATGGCATTATACATTTCACTCATCAATTTTCTTAAAGATTACCAGTGAAATCATACTTGCTAAAATTAAAGTTCTCCTCTAGCCTTCTTCCTATTCATTTCGTGCACAGCATGAGAAAACACTGACCTCCTTTTTCACTCTCTTACTTTCCCTAGTTTTTGTGGCAATTTTCTCTCTTAGATCTACCTCTCTAATCGCTACTTCTCAGTCCCTTTTTCTGTGCTATTCCTTAAATGTCAGCAAATTCCAGGGTTGTGACCTCTCAATGTTTTCTTGTTCTGTGCAGGCTCTTACCAGTAATTTCATCCACAGTATAATTCCCATCATCTCCTCTAGACAACTGATTCCTACTTCAATATCTTTAGCTCAGTCCCTCCTTATGATTTTCAGACCCAAATTCTCAACTGTTTGCTGTATTGAACTTATTTACTTGAAGAGACCTTGGGTCCAGCCACAGTGGTACAAGTGGTAGAGCACCAGTTCATGAGGCTGGGGCCCCTTGGGAGGCCCAGGTTCAGTTCCCAGACCAACCTCAAATAGGCCAGGTTTGAAGACACACAGCTATAACTGGGGGCTTGGCAGGATAGCAACATGGTAAAACTCTAGCCTTCTTCCTATTCATTTCGTGCACAGCATGAGAAAACACTGACCTCCTTTTTCACTCTCTTACTTTCCCTAGTTTTTGTGGCAATTTTCTCTCTTAGATCTACCTCTCTAATCGCTACTTCTCAGTCCCTTTTTCTGTGCTATTCCTTAAATGTCAGCAAATTCCAGGGTTGTGACCTCTCAATGTTTTCTTGTTCTGTGCAGGCTCTTACCAGTAATTTCATCCACAGTATAATTCCCATCATCTCCTCTAGACAACTGATTCCTACTTCAATATCTTTAGCTCAGTCCCTCCTTATGATTTTCAGACCCAAATTCTCAACTGTTTGCTGTATTGAACTTATTTACTTGAAGAGACCTTGGGTCCAGCCACAGTGGTACAAGTGGTAGAGCACCAGTTCATGAGGCTGGGGCCCCTTGGGAGGCCCAGGTTCAGTTCCCAGACCAACCTCAAATAGGCCAGGTTTGAAGACACACAGCTATAACTGGGAGGCTGGGCAGGATAGCAACATGGTAAAACTCCTTCAAAAATGCCTGTCTTCTCTCAGCAGAGTTGGCACAGTACGTAGGGTATTGGACTGTAGGGCTAGAAGTCACACGGCTAAATACAGGTTCACCTGAAAACAGGTCAGGTGTGCACAGGGACATTCAAAATCCTGAGGAGCTAGAGGCCTGGGGAAAGGGGATTGCAATGTAATGAGACTTGTCTAAGGTGCTTTCTCTCTCTGTCTCTTCCTCTCTTTCACCCTCATCAAAAATTAAATTACAGAGACATTGACTCTTAATTTACGCTTCAAGTTTAACATGCACTAAACTGAATGTATTTATTTTTCTTTTACAACATATGCCTTCTGCTAAGTTACTCATATGGTATGAGGATTACCCGTTTGGCTAACTCTGTTTGTTTCTGAAGGCCCCATAATACCCATACTACAAAATGGGTGGCATAAACAGTGGAAATTTATTCTCGTGGTTCTGGAGGTTAGATGCCCCAAATCAAAGTGTCAGAAGGTTGGCCATTCAGAAAGTACTGCCGGATAATCTATTCTGTGTCTCTCTCTCAGCTTCCAGGGTAGTCAGCAATCCTTGGTGTTTTTTGTCTTGTAGATGTAGCACTCCAATCTCTGCCTTTGTTGTCATAGGTTTTTCTGGGCTGTATGCTCTTGTCTTCACTTAGTCATTTTTTTAAGAGAGATTTTTACTATAGGGTGTGTACATTTGCTAGAAAGAGACAGAAAGGTAGAACGTGAGAAATCACTCCCCAGGGAAGTGGCTATGCTGCAATCCCTTTTTCTCCATTCTCCTCTCAGGATTTTGGGCACCCTTGCACATGTACCCAGTGTGAGTTTGAAACCACCGAGTCCAGAACTCAAACCATGGTAAGCCATAAGGGAGTCCAGCAACATAACATTTACACCATCTGCTGGTTCCACGTAGTCTTCTTTTATTTTATTATTTTTTTTGAGAGATTATCGCTATAGGGTGCGTGTGCTCGCCAGACAGATAGAGAGAGACAGAGAGACAGAAAGCGAGAAATCACCCCCCAGGGGGGATAGTCATGCCGCAATCCCTCCTCCTCCATTCTCCTCTCGGGATCTTGGGCACGCACGCACACGCGCCCGGCATGAGTTTTAAGCCACCGGGTCTGGGACGTGAACCGCGGTCGACTTCCAAAGTAGTCTTCTTATAAGGACTCCAGTCATTGGATTAAGAGCCCATCTGTTCCAGAATATATTCTTACTAATTTTATAATTCACATCAGTAAATATCCTATCTCCTAGTAAGGCTGTATGCAGAGAATCTAGGTAGATATGAATTTTTGCAGAATATTATTCAATGTGGTACACTGGCCAAACTAGAATTGATACATTTTTATATTAGCCCATATCTTTTTCTTTATTCTTGATAAAATACGTGCATGTGAGAGCGAGAAAGAGAGAGGGTCTCTGCAGGACTTGTCACACCGTAGTCCCCCTCCTCCAGTATTCTAGCCCATTGTGTCTTGGGCACTCACATGCCTTCCCAGTATGTTTCAGACTGCCCAAGTCAGTAACTCACCTATATTAACTTAATTCCCACCTTCAAGTCATACTTCCTCCTTACTACAACAAATCATCTTCTTTCTTTTTCAATTATTTTTCTAAAACATAGCAAATCGTGTCTCTCTTCTACTTGGAATTCTGTATAGTTCTCCATCAGTCTCAACTGGCCTTTCAAGATAAATTATAAATCACTTGGGATCCTATGAAAAAATACTCAAGTCTTTATTGTACCCCACAAGGCAGCAACCAGCACGTCTTTCCTCAGGCTGTTTCCTTTGCCATGAATGCCTTTCCTTAATACAATCAAAGTGCCTTTAAGATTCAACTCCAATACTACCTCCTCAGTGTACCCACCCCTGACCAGCACTTAAATATTTTATCATTCCCATCTAAATTAATCATCCTTTCATGTTCTACTAAAGCACAGTCTTAAACTAGAGAACGTGTTACCGCTGTGTGTTCATGAAAACTTTCCAAGAGTCCTAAGAAATATAGATGGTTTTAAAAGAATCAATTTCAAGATCCATATTTTATTTATGTACTCTTTCTTACAACTCATATTCCTGGGCCAGCAGGTGACATGGTGGTTAAGGCACTGGACACTCCCACGTGGCCGACCACGGTTTAAGCCCGGACCTGGTGGCTTTCTTCCTCAATTTCCTTTTCTCTGTGTGTCTGTCTTCCTCTGGTCAAATTAAAATAAATGAATGAAAAAATAATTAAATAAATAATTGTTTTTTTAAAAAACAACATATTCTGGAGTCCAGCTACAGATCATAAGTTTTTATTTACTATTTTTTTTATAACAATGGCCTTTTTCAGGGGCCAGCAGGTACTATTGGGGTTAAGGCGCTGGACTCCCAGATGGCAACTACAGTTCAATCCTGGATCTAGCAGCAGCTTGCTTTCTCGCTTTCTCTCTCTCTCTCTCTCTCTCTCTCTCTCTCTCTCTCTCTCTCTCGTGTGCATGCCCTGTAGCAAATTTTAAAAATAATAAAGATGATAAATAAAACTGAATAAATAAGTCTTTTTTTAAAAATGGTCTTTTTCTCATTTTAACAAAAAGAAGACCTACTTCTCACCCGTCCAGCATTACTGTGACATCTTCTCCTGTAGGGCAGAAACTTCTGTGACGTCAAAGGGACAATTGCCAATTGCATTTTTTTTCCCTTATCTCTGATTAAATTTAAAGAAGTGGTGATTATTACTGTAATTCTATTCTCTTCTGTTGCCTTCTTTTGAAAAATAAATGTATACTTATATTTTTTAAGTCATAAAAATGTTTTTAGCAGTAATTAATTCTTTATTCTTCCATATTGGTACATAACTAAATTTTAGAAGTCTCCTACTTCTCAATAAGAAATGACTATTCAAATGATTTTCCATTCATATGGTTATAAAGTATCTTTGCTGTTTATCCAGTTTTTCATTATGGAATTGTGAGAAATAACTCTTCAAAAAATCCCATACAATTAGTAATATGAACTAGAAATATCAAATACAGTTCAAATGCAGTATAGTTCATTAGGCATCTCTACTGGTTTCCGCTCTTAATTTCATTTGATTTGTTTTTGTTTCTTTCATGAAATATGTGTTCTTTCATCTGTATTTTCCTATTTTTTACAGTCACAAAATTATCTAAAAATATATGTGTATTTATAGCTTCTGTATGTATTTAAGGCAACAGAGAAGAAAGGCAAAGATTGCTCCAGAAAAGAAACTAGAAAAAAAGGAGGGGGGAAGAAGATGAAGCCAGACTAACCTAGTAATGCTCCAGCTACCACAAAAGCACAGTGGACAGCAGCTGAAATGCAGATACGTATTCCAAATGCTGGTGTGCTTTCTAATATGACTCCCAGCACTTGAACGATAAGGTAGTTTTGCACAGTACAAACTGGTGTGATTAAGTGGCAATTATATGGTCAATTAGAGCTTACAGATAACTCAAGAAAAGGAAAAATATTCTCCTTCGGTTTGTGCACTCGAATTAAACATTTTGACAGTTTGAATACCTGACTTTATACTTAATGATCCACCAAGCCTCAACTTCACTTTTTATGGATTTTTTTTAAAGCACTGAAGCACATCAAATAAAGTCAAGCAAAAGGTCAGAAAGAGTGGGTTTACTTATTCACTAGTTTTTATTTAAAACCTATCTGTCCTAGGTCTTATGGAATGTAAAATGAGACATAGTTCTTGACCTTGAGAACTTCACAGTCTATGTTGATATCAGTCACATATAACAAGCAAATATCCGATATACACCGATGACCACCAAGTTCTTGTCACCACAACTATTTTTGAATGTCCCTTGGGTATCACAAACTCCTATTACACAAGGTCTTGCAAACACCTCAAATGGAACATACACACACACAAAAATCAAGTTTTCCATTATCCTGCTACATACAAATATCTGCTTATTGAATTCCTTCCTATATGGATGATAGGTCTTCAAAAAGTTCATGAAAAAGGCATATTACAAAAAGATCCCATGCCTTTTAAATATTTTTATAGTGAAATGGATTCATAAGTCAATTGCATTTTCCATGACCTTTTGAAGTACCCTTGTTTTAAAGTCATCTTTATGAATCCAAGCTTATTAGAAACTTAGGAGTATTTTTTTTTTAAGAGAGAGATTTTTGCTATAGGCTGTGTGCCCTCACCAGAGAGACAGAAAGCGGGACCAGCAATTGGTGTAATGGCTATGTCGCTGGACTCCCATGTAGTCAAGCAAGGTGTTAGTGGCTTAAATTCAGGCCGGGTGCATGTGAGTGTGTGCCCAAGATCCAGAGAAGAGAATGGAGAAGGGATTGAAGCATGACTATACCTCCTGAGGGGTGATTTATTGTTTTGTCTCTGTTTTTCTGGCAAGCGCACACGCCCTATAGAAAAAAATTCTCAAAATAATAATAATAATAATAATAATAATAAAATAATAATAAATTGTAGAGACACAAAGCAAGAAATCACCTGCCAGGAGTAATGGCCACACAGCAGTCCCTTCTGCTCCATTCTCCTCTCAGGATTTTGGGCACACATACACCAGCATGAGTTTAAGCTGCTGGATCTAGGACTTAAATCGCAGTTGACTACATGGGACCCACAACATAACTATTATGCCATCTGCTGCTCCCTATTTTTTTTTCTTAGAGAGAGAGCTTTTTTTACTATAGGGCACATGAGCTTGCCAGAGAGACAGAAAGTGAGAACTCACCCCCAAGGAGGATGGCCACATAGTGATCTCTTCTCCTCCATTTTTCTCTCAGGATCTTGGCCACACATGCACACATGCCTGGCATGAGTTTTAAGCCACCAGATCTGGGACTCAAACCATAGTCGACTACGTGGGAGTCCAACAACATTATCAGTATGTCATCTGCTGGTCCCAGGAATCATCTTAATTCTTTATTTGAATTATCAAAAACTTCAGAAAATTCACCAAATTCTGAGTTCTGCCTCTAAAATACTTTTTCAGCCCTTCCCTTTTGGATCAGCTCTAACCTTAAGCTTCAGTCTATTTTCTTTCCTCAGCTCCATACCTTCATGCTGCTCCTCTTCAACCTATTACTTCGAAATACAAATCTGTCTACTCAGACTTCCATTTGCTTAATATGCTGCACTGGTTCCTCTGTGCCTGTAGCTTAACATCCACATTTCAATTGATTTATCCTATCACAACTTAGCCCTACTCACCTTTCCTTTCCAGACCCAAGAACCATCACTCCTGCCACCCTCTGCCACTTGGTCCCTCCACACATACTTACTCTTTTCCAATCACACCAAAATACTAGCTGACCATGTTATGTTATTTTACATCTTTGATAGATTGCTCTTAAGGCCTAAAAGTCTGATCTGTCATTTCTTTATCAAATCTGTTAAGACCTAATGAACTTCTGCAAAGCCCCTTCTTGACACCCAGATCACTCTGAGCATAGAACTTTGTATATATCGTTACTATTTATCATTAGCTATTTACTTACATACTGGCTTCCCCAATTAACTGAATGTTCACAGAACCTGTCTCCCACTCTTCTTTACTTGCAATACATGAAGAAGAAACACAATAGCTCCTTGATGGGTAAATAAACTTTTAAGCACTCTAAGATATTAAGAAAGAACAAGGTTGGGAACCAGCAGTTAGCGTAATGGCTATGTTGCTGGACTCCCACGTAGTTGACCACGGTTCGTGATCTGGACCCAGTGGCTTAAAACTCACGCCGGGCACATGTGCGTGTGTGTCCAAGATCCCGAGAGGAGAATGGAGGAGAAGGGATTGCGGCGTGGCCATCCCCCCTGGGGAGTGACTTCTCGCTTTCTGTCTCTCTGTCTCTCTCTGTCTGTCTGGCAAGCGCACGCGCCCTATAGCAAAAAAAAACCTCTCCAAAAAAAAAAAAATATGTGTGCACGTCCTGGACCCGGTGGCTTAAAACTCACGCCGGGTGCGTGTGCGTGCGTGCCCAAGATCCAGAGAGGAGAATGGAGGAGGAGGGATTGCGGCGTGACCATCCCCCCTGGGGGGTGATTTCTCACTTTCTATCTCTATGTCTCTCTCTGTCTGTCTGGAAGTGCATGCGCCCTATAGCAAAAACCTCTAAAAAAAAAAAAAAAAAAAAGAAGGAACAAGGCTGTGTCCAGCCTCAGTAGCACATGTTGGTGAACGCTGCTGCTTGGCAAGCTGAGGTCAAATGGGGGACCTGAGTTCAGTTCCTCATCCACCAGGAAAAGCTAGGCATGGTGGCACCTGCCTGTAGTTCCAGTATACTACTTGGGAGACTGACACAAGAGGATTGTGACACAGGGAGACCCTGTCTAAAGAAAAGAAAGAAAGAAAGGTCACTCCTCAGAGAGCAATCTCTGGGGTTATCCAACTGAGGACGTGCATGAAAATGGCACCAAGGTCTTTGTCTTCTGTTCACCTGCATCGCCTCTGATGAGTCAACCCACCCCTGCAGAGGCTGGACCCCGGCAGATTGGCACCCCAATGTGGATTGCTCGAACTAGGAGGTAAGTAGGCATTGGAAAAAGCCTTTAAATATTAGACGTTAGTTGCATCCAGACCCAGAGCCCAAGTATACCAGGCACAACCCCATCGTGGAAGAACATCTCCAAGACAAGTGGAAAGTGAAACAGGAACGATTCCATCTTAAAGAAGCACCTCCATTATAAAATCCTAGATTCCTGTGACTAGAAACTTGGTTTCTCCTCTGTGCCTAAGAGTAAACACATTATGGCAAACAATTCCGTTTCGCCATATCATCAATAGAAACTGAAATTCACCTCTCTAAACTTCAAAACAAAAAAGGAGGAGATGGAGGAGTCCGACCCACACCATTCACGGTAATCACAAGATGGCTGCTGTGCAGCATCAGCTGATAATCATCTCTGCTTACTGGAACCACTTTCCTGAAACTGCATTCCATGGAGACCCACCTACATCAAACAAACAATTGCGGAACCTCAATAGACCCACCCTTAATCCAACCCTAAATGGAATCTATGATCCCTATTGAACTAATAATTAGAACACGTAGCCCCTCACCCACTTACTTGCATGTAACACATTTTCAATAAAAAGGCACGATGATTCCTAGTAGTTGTCACTCCTCAGAGAGCAATCTCTGGGGGTGTCCGACTGAGGACGCGCATGAAAATAAGAAAGAAAGAAAGAAAGAAAGAAAGAAAGAAAGAAAGAAAGAAAGAAAGAAAGAAAGAAAGAAAGAGAGAAAGAAAGAGAGAAAGGAAGGAAGGAAGAAAGAAAGAAAGAAAGAAAGAAAGAGAGAAAGAAAGAGAGAAAGAAAGAGAGAAAGAAAAAGAGAAAGAAAGAGAGAAAGGAAGAAAGGAAGAAAGAGAGAAAGGAGAAAGAGAGAAAGAAAGGAGAAAGAGAGAAAGAAAGAAAGAAAGAAAGAAGAAAATCAATGAAGTAATATTGTGAAAACAATGATTTATCAAAAAAAAAAAGGTATTCTGGTTTATGCACCTATTTATTCATCTATTCCTGTATTGTTTAAGCAGGTTTTCCTCCACTGCAGCTCAGTCTTCACTATTCCTGAGCAGTGTGTCTTATTTAGTGCGATGCACTTGAAGAATCTTGATGCTGAAACAGATTTGACCTTTGAAAGATTTACTGATTATTTACAGATTATTCTATGATTATAAGAAGGGAAGAGTGGAAAACACCAATAGTCTAGGAATCCATATGTAGTTATAGATATAATATATTCATGGGTCAGGTAGGGAATAGGGCTTTATGGAGAAGGTCTCCTACTAGGATTCTCTGAAGTAGAATCTACAAGTTACTGGGACCAGCAGATGGCATAATAATAGTTATGTTGCTGGACTTCCACATAGTCAAGCACGGTTTAAGCTCCGAACTCGGTGGCGTAAAACTTAGCCATCTGTGTGTGCATGCAGCCCCAAATCTTGAGAGGAGAATAGAGAGGAAGGGATTACAGCATGGCCACCCCCTCTGGAGGGTGATTTCTCACTTTTTGTCTCTCTGTCTCTTCAGCAAGTGCACACACCCTATAGCAAAAAAAAATCTCTTTCTAAAACAAAAATTAAAAGAATCTACAGGTTACTTAGTTCAAAGATGAATCCTGTGGGCTCCAGCTTGAAAGCAGAATGGAAAAGACAGGAATGGATGTGAGAAGATGAGAATAGACAGAGCCTACCTGGACATGCAGACCAAGTGACAGACTTCAGAAGAAAGATAAAGGATAAGAGCTCTGAGGCAAACTGTGAGGAAACTCAGATCTTTATAAAGTATTAGTTTATACCCTACCTTTGTATACAGTATACTAATTTATACCCTATATTCTGTACTCACCTTTGTGTTTGTTTTCTCAGAAGGGAAGTCCCTTAAAGCACACCAGTCATATCAGTTTTCTATTGCTGCATAACACATCACTACAAACTTAGTGGCTTCAAACACTATCCATATTAGCTCACAGTTTCATAGGTCATAAATTTGGATGAGTTCGGCTGGGTTCTTTGCTTAAAGTCTCACAAGATTGAAGTCAGGTGCTGACCAGGCCAACAAAGGTTCTCATTTGGAGGCTCTGGAAAAGAATGCACTTCTAAGATCATTCCGATTCTGAGCAAAATTCATTTCTTTGTGGTTGTAAGACTAAGGTCCTCTTTTCTTCTTATCAACAAGTTAGGGATTACTCTCTACCTCCTAGAGGCCTCATTGCAAATCTTACCATTTTCAAACTGTCTAACTGAGGATTTCTCTCTAGTAAAATTTTCTTTACCATTCACATCTCAGACTTTCTGCTCTGTCACCAGTTGGAGAAGCTCTTTGCTTTTAAAGGGCTTGCATAACTAGATGAGGCTCACTTGTATGTATTATAGTATCCTCTCCTACCTGCAAGAAATATGTTTCAAGTGGAAAGATGGAAGCACAGATAGAATTGAACCTATGTGTGCTATGTTTTCCTATACTTACATACCCATACAAAGTTTAAGTGATAAATTAAGCACAGTAAGGAACTAGCAGATGGTGTAACAGTTATGTCACTGCACTCCCATATAGTTGACTATGGTTCGGGTCTTGAACCCGGCAGCTTAAAACTCATGTCAGGTGCATGTACATGCATGCCCAAAATCACAAGAGGAGAAGGGAATGCAACATGGCCATCCCCCATCAGAGGATGATTTCTCACTTTCTGTTTCTCAAAAAGAAAAAAAAATTACACACAAGAAGAGATTGACAACAATAACCAATTGTATTAAAGAACAAGTATAACAATCTACCTGGTAAAAATTATGTGATGTGGATCTCTCTCAAAATATGTTCTTGTACTATATTTGTCTATTTTGGGACCACATTTTTTTTTTTTTTTTTTGGAGAGATTTTCACTGTAGGGCACATGTGCTCGCCAGACAGACAGAGAGAGACATAGAGACAGAAAGCGAGAAATCACCCCCCAGGGGGGATGGTCACGCCGCAATTCCTTCTCCTCCATTCTCCTCTCGGGATCTTGGGCACGCACGCACATGTGCCCGGCGTGAGTTTTAAGCCACCGGGTCCGGGACACGAACCGTGGTAGACTACGTGGGAATCCAGCGACATAGCCATTACACTAACTGCTGGTTCTCCTTGGGACCACATTTGACCATAGGTAACTGGAACTGCAGAAAGCAACACCACAGATGGGGGGAAGAGCTACAACAGCTTCTTTATCTTAAAGTCACTATGCTAGAAATCACAAAATAATTACGGGAGTAAAAACAATCATACTTACTGTCTCCAAGATTATGCAGGGCATGTATATACCAAGGGCAGAAAATCTTGAGGTCATCTTAGATTTATGCCTGCTATGCCAATTATAGTTTCACTTCTTCTAGAGATACAATTTAACAACAAAAATCACAATCAAGAACAAATGTGGTGGGAACCAGCAGTTAGCGTAATGGCTATGTCGCTGGACTCCCACGTAGTCGACCGCGGTTCGTGTCCCGGACCCGGTGGCTTAAAACTCACGCCGGGCGCGTGTGCGTGCGTGCCCAAGATCCCGAGAGGAGAATGGAGGAGAAAGAATTGCGGCGTGACCATCCCCCCTGGGGGGTGATTTCTCGCTTTCTGTCTCTATGTCTCTCTCTGTCTGTCTGGCGAGCGCACGCGCCCTACAGTGAAAATCTCTCCAAAAAGAACAAATGTGGTCAGGACCAGCAGGCGGCGTGGTGGTTAAGGTGCTGGACACTCCCACATGGCTGACCACGGTTCAAGTCCTGGACCTGGTAGCTTGCTTTCTCACTTTGCTTCTCTCTCTCTCTGTCTCTCTCTCTCTGATCAAATTAAAATAAATGAATGAATAAATAAAATAAAATAAAATAAATCTTTAAAAAAAAAGAACAAATGTAGTCAACAATGACCATTTGCTGATCATGAATTCTAATTTCTTAATGACAAATCTGTATGCTACCAAAAGTTTTCCCATTAAATTTAATTTTGAATTGCTTTTGGATTGCAAATAGCAGCATTTAATAATCTTGAATAAACAAGGAAGGTGAAAAGACTTAATTCCTCCCATTTATATCTCCTCATGGACCCATTTTATTACCATGTTTTCCTCACTTAGTCCGGAAAGCAAACCACTTGAAGCCCCTGTTATAAATGAGCAAGTCGATGCTCAGCTACGCCACCTGGTGAGAAAAATGCGTCAAAGAACAGACCACTACAAGACAAAGTTGAAAGAAGGGGAATTATCCTCACCAGAAGCCAGTCCAGAAACAGGTAAGCATAATTTCCTTTAAGAATTAGAATGAGGGACCACCAGATGGCGAAATGGTTACATCACTGGACTCCCACGCAGTTGACTGCAGGTGGAGTCCTGGATCTGGTGGCATAAAACTCACACTGGATGTGCATGCATGTGTGCCTAAAATTCCAAAAGGAGGATGGAGAAAAAGGGGTTGTGGTGTGGCCATACCCCCAGGGGGTGATTTCTCTCTTTCTGTCTCTCTGTCTTGCTCTATTTTTCCAGCGAGTGCATGTACCCGATAGCAAAAATCTCAAATAATTATAGTGAAGTTACAAGGGGATATGTATTGTGCAAATGTTTCTGGACTCTCCAAAAGGGGACTCCAAAACAGTGAATTAGATGCAAAAAGTTTATTGTGAGAGTGACCCAGGAAGATAAGAGTGGCAAGAGAAACAGAGAAGGGAGTTAAGTCGGTTAAGTCAGTTAAACAAGGGAGTTAAGACTTGTTAACAAGTGCAGCAAGTTGACTACAGTCAACAGTAGCAGAGTGTACATTTCTAAAATGTCTCACCAAAAGAAATGATAGGTAAACAAGGTGGTGGATACACTAATTAGCTTGATATAATTATCTCATATTTGTGTGTATGTGTGTGTGTGTGTGTGTGTATACAAACACATATATAAATATCACATTGCATCCCACATATTTATATATACAATCAGGATTTGCCAGATGAAAATATTATTAACAGTTTTTTTAAATGACGCATTAGGGACCAGCAGGGGGCATGGAGCTTAAGGCCCTGAATCCCACGTGATCAACTTCATGGTTGAGTTCTGGACCTGGCAGCTTGAAAATCATGCTGGGTCTATATGCATGCATGGCCAAAATCCCAAAAGGAAAGTGGAGGAGAAGGGATTACAGTGTGGCCATTCTTCTTGGGGGCTGATTTCTCACTTTCTCTCTCTCTCTCTCTCATAAGTACACACACCCAAGAGCACAGAAGCAATATACACTATTAGTAGTAAAATATTTATATATGTATAGAAAAATACAAGGAAGTTTGATGGTTTAATAATAAATAAATACAAATCAAATTGAAAATCACATGGAATAGAGTTAAGGGTTTGCTTATACTTCTGTACAAGGGAAGCTGAGTTTTGAAAATAAAATATGTATTGTATAGTTTCTTTTTAAAGAGCAAAGGCTAAAAAAAACTATAGTCATTCTAATTTGGAAAACATGTTAAAAAGAGTATTTCGAGAACCAGCAGTTAGCATAATGGCTATATCGCTGGACTCCCACGTAGTCAACCGCGGTTCGCGTCCCCGACCCAGTGGCTTAAAACTCACGCCGGGCGCGTGTGCATGCGTGTCCAAGATCCCAAGAGGAGAATGGAGGAGAAGGGATTGCGGGGTGACCATTCCCCCTGGGGGGTGATTTCTTGCTTTCTGTCTCTCTGTTTCTCTCTGTCTTTCTGGCGAGTACACGCGCCGTATAGCGAAAACCTCTCAAAAAAAAAGAGTATTTTGATCATAACTCATGACTTGAAAGATACGTATGATGACAGAGAAGCAACAAACTGAAACCCTGAGAATAGTACACATCTTCAATGTTCTGTGTAAATCCAAAACTGACTTTATTTATGCTTGAAAATATGTGAAAATCAAGCTTCTATTTAAAATACACTATTCATAATGTCTTTGTGATATTCTGTATATGAGCTTTAAACCTGCTCTGTATTTTACAAATTGTAATTATTCATTACCTGGGCATTTTCATAAAGTTAATGGTTTTATTTTTATTTCACTCTATTTTTATTGTAAATATCTGAGATATGCAGCGTGATGTTTTTTGATATACATGTACTGAAGTAAATGTCACTTCTTTTTTAAGGTTTTTTCCCATAGGATGCCAGAGAGACAGAAACAGTAAGAGGGAAAGTGAGAAATCACCCCCTCAGGGAAGATGGCTAAACGGCAATTCCTTCTCCTCCATTCTTATCCTGGGATTTCTGGGCATGCATACACTCACACACACACCTGGTGTGTTTCTAGTTGCCAGGTTCAGGATTTGATCTGTAGTCGGCCATGTGGGAGTCCAGCACCTTAACCACTATGCCACCTGCTGGTCCCAATGTCACTATTTTAAATATAGTGAAGTTTTGCCTCACTGAGAGTAGAAGATTTTCTAATGTTCTGACTTCAAGATATTGGAGCTTTTTGTTCATTAAGTAACTTACATGAATTCAACCTGTTAATAATGTTCCATCTTCCTCCCATACAGCAAAGCCCACAGCTGCACCTGCAACTCAAGAAAGCAAAGAGACAGAGAAAAAAGAATACTATGAAGTGCTGTGCCTCAGATTCCAGAAGCTACCTCTAACAGAATATCTAAAAAAACTTAGACTTCCAGCAAGCATAGATTCCTACACAGGTACCTCCAAAGGGTAGGCCATCCCAATGAAAGAGCTGACCATCTGCACAAAACTCAGTGACCCAAGTCACAGATGACTTCTATTTCCCCTAGCCTATGCATGGAATCTACCTTGGTAGCAAGAGTTTAAATGAGATAGCCTGCACAGAATCATTTTATTTATAACCCCGCCCCCCACCCTGCACACACACACACACACACACACACACACACACACACTGGGAAAGGCTAAAGAACATGCTCTTACCTGTTTTGAAAAGGCAGCCCAGGGCCTGTCTTATCACTAATTACCTTTTTTTTTTTTTTTTTTAAAAAGGCCCTGAGGCATTCAGCAATAGGCACACTGACATCATTTTTTTTTAAATTATTGTAAGGTATCAGTCTTCTTCCATGATTTCACACTGTTAATTATTCTAACTGAACTGATCCCCTTCTACGACCTCCTGTGAGCAGAGGGCAGCAAAGTGTAAAGGGGCAGGGACTCCCTCACTGGGCTAATCCTCTGCCCTTGTCCACTTGGTGCCATAGCCCTGCTGCACGATAAGTTCCTCTCCCACTTGCCCCGAGGTGATCCGGCAGCTTATCTGCCAAGGAGCCCAAGACCTGTTGCGCAGAGATTCCTGAGCAGCACCCCTCTAACTTCCCTTGGGTTTCCCCTTTTTCCTGATCTAAATAGTGCAGTTACCATGGGGACAGGCTCAGAGTGACCTCTTCTCTAGGAGACTGGGAGGATGTTGTACATTGTTGGAAGCTGATAAAATCACTTAGCATACCTTGCGAAGCTCAGCACCTGCAGCTGAGGCAGAACTGTGTTGCATGTTCAATAGTCTCTTATGGCAAACTGCTATCTCCAGAGGGTAATGCCCCAGCTTTACCAGATTAAGCGGGAGGACTCCTTTAATGTCTATAGCATACCATGTAAATTATTCAATTGCTGTTTTTTTTTTTAGATCGACTCTATCTCCTGTGGCTCTTGTTTGTCACCATTGCCTATAACTGGAACTGCTGGCTTGTTCCACTGCGCCTAGTCTTTCCGTATCAAACACCAGACAACATATACTACTGGCTTATTACAGACCTCTTATGTGATATCATATACCTTTATGATATGCTAATAATCCAGCCCAGAATCCAGTTTATAAGAGGAGGAGACATCATAGTAAGTGGGATTTGGGAAAAGCCGAAGCTGACAGACTGCAACAAATAAAGTAATGATATTGTTTCATTTAATATGTGACTATTGTCAATGTGTGGGTGAGTCTTCGACCACAGGAAGCCATAGTAATAATCTTGATGCAATAACAACAAAGCAACCATTGAGTGCTTACTATGCACTGGAGAACATACACAGACTGCCTTGGTTTCCTTATGTTTAAAATAGGAATAACAATAGGACCTTTGTTATGCTGATAGTAAGATTAAAGGAATGGATGCATGTAAACTGCCTAGAACTGTGTCTGGTGCAGAGTGAGTGTGTAGTAAATGTTAGCTATAATCATTATTTTAGTTAAACTATTCATAATGCCTCACTTAATCCTTTCAAGGACTCTATGAAAAAGATGTTATTAGCTCTATTTACTGATGAGGAAATGGAGGTATGGAGGAGGTGGGTGGTTTGCTCAAGACCACTAGTTTATCTCTTTTTCATTCTTCACTTTCTGAATCCATCGCATCCCATTCCTTATAATCAAATGTGGTGGCCTGCTTCAGGATTGAGTGTCATTTGCCTTAGGAGAAATTACCTTCTCCTGATTTTATTTACAGTGTCGCAGGAATTTCCTAGTCAATTCAAAGACAGAAACAGAACAATTTGATTTCACAAGCACATACCCAAGCCTTTGAGCCTCTACCCTTGACCCTTTCCTGAGAAGGAGGCCTCCTTTCTGTCTGGTGTCCACTGCGACATCCTTCTCAGAAGTACCATGGAGGGCCACGCTGAGAGTGACCTCCAGTGGCATAGTAGGAAGAGCAGATTCCTTGAGTAGATGGCACCTTAGGTCCATATATATCTGGAGAAGTGAAGTAGGTTCTTTGATCTCCCAAATATTTTCCTTTAAGTGTCCAGAAGATCTAAAATGATCAAGAAGCTAAAACGGGGTAGTTTGGGTTACTTTTTCTTAAAAAAGAAAAAAACCTGGGGAGTGTCCACCCTATTTGAAATCTTTCCTAGAAAGAAATTTTAAAGCAAGAACCAAAGCCGTAGCAAAAAATCTATTCAAAATATTCTTTGTGTGGACTTCAGAGCATTAGTTAACTTGCCAGCACTATCCCCAGAGCTCACTGGCAGCTTGATGAATGATGATGATGGTCTACAAATAAGAAGTAAACAACACCAAAAAAGAGCACTAATTTCAACCTCCATTAGATGCACAAGGGGGGAGAAAATCAATGTTTGACAAATGGAAAATGACAAAATCAGTAAGGGGAGACTTTTATTTTCAATTTTCTAGGAGGCCTTTGCACACAATGGAGTGTTTAAACCAAGAAAAATAACCAATAAAAACACACTCAAAGGGCTCTATTTAAAATGCATTATCACAAGCTACAAATATAGAGTAGGAAATAATTGTTTTGTTTGTTCAGAAGAAGTTTAATGGCTTCTTTATTTTACAGGTAGTTTTAGCCTTTAAAATTTGATTACATTTTAGTAAGAAGACTGTATCTCGAGTACCCAACCTGAAGGTCTTGGTACGTTTTGTTACCTGCGCTACCATTGTTCAATACCTCCAAATCATCCATCCATTCATTCAACAAACATTAAACACCCACAGCTGCCAGAAAGGCACACCTATCTACTTTATTTTTTGCTTGTTGCTTATTTACTTATTTTTATAACTGCCTCAGGATTGGATGATGGAAATGTTAATTCCCCAAGGCAAGTAACAGAAAACAGATTGAGGTCTTAACAGCACAATAGAAAACATCCGGAGGGTTTACCAGCTTTCCACAGCAGTTATTTGTAATATCTTTCTCCTGAAATTGTTATTACATACACAAAGACAGATTTTTTAATCAAAAACCAACAAAAGTGTCTCTTGTATGTAGTCACCCTTATAGATAGCAGAAATTGAGTTGGAAATGACAGTGGAGATTATTTAGTTATAAAACTCTGACATCCACAACCCTTTTCTAAACCGACTAATCAAAAGAAACCATGCAAATGTTTATTGCCATCTAGCAATAGTGTCAACTAGGCCTTTCTTCATGATCAATTCTCCGGGCATATATTTTTCTAAATTACTGTTTATAAACTGAATTGAAGAAAATTAACCACTGCCTTCTCTGTGCTCCACACATTTCATTCATAAGTCTGTTCTTTTTGTTGTTTGTTTTGTTTTGTTAGGTTGGGGGGGTTGCCAGAGACAGAGATAGAGAGAGGGAAAGTGAGAAATCACCCCCCAGGACTTTGGGTATGCACACACAAAAGGCAGATATGATTTTCAAGCCACCAGGTCTGGGAATCAAACCACGGATGGCCATGCAATAGTCCAGTGCCTTAACTACCATGCCACCTGCTGGCACCAAAGAAAATTAATTTACCTTTGTATTGAATATAATCTTTTTCATAAAAGAATGAAAACAGTAATACCCACTTCATAAGCTTATTGTGAAGATTAAATAAGATAATAGGCACACCTAGTACAGGATCTGGCATGGGGAAAACAAACAATAAATTGCTAAATGAATGAAAGAATGTATATCCACACATTCAACTTTTCTTTTTTGTCTTCTATTGATATATGTACCTTCTCTTCTTTATTTCTTTCTTTATAATAAGTTTCTTGAGAGTAGGGACAGCATTCAATTCATTTCCTTAAATATCCTAGAAACTTGATGGGAATGAGTGAATAATAATCTTGGTTCAAGGATTTTCTTTCTTGAATAATTATTTCATTTGCTTTGTATTTGTTTTAGATGATATTATTAGTTTGGAAACACTTCTTTTATCTGTTCTATGTAAAATGTAAATGTCTATGAATTGTTTATCAGAAGGGGTGCCTCGTAAGTAAATATATTAACACCTGGGTAGAGCTTCTTCAAAAACTGTTGGGAAAGGATTTAGGTGCAATTAGCATATCCTTCCTAAAGTAAGCCTTCCCTGAAGAAATGTTTCCTTGCATAATGATGAGGTTTAAAAAAGAGAGAGAGAATTAAACCAGGTGACATTTTAAAAATAAGTGCCTAATGGTTGCTGGTAAGCAGGTTGATACTCATAAGGCTAATGATGTCATATTTATATCATGTGCTGAAGAAGAGGGATTTTAAAATCACTAGATGGCATTTTATTTCATCTAACAAGTTTTGGTTGCATTTACATTTCTTCAACGATAGGCTTATACAATCCTGAAAGTAAGAGATACATGTGCTAAAGACATTTTTCCTGGATGGGGGAATGAGATGTATTTTAATTTAACTGTCTAGCACTTGAAATGTGTCTGTCTCATATAAACTTTGAAGGAGTTGGTTTTACTCAAGCTTGGTACATGGTTTATAAGGCTATCAAACCTGTGCCTATGTCTACCTATGGCTCAGGAAATCCTTTTTTTCCCAGAGTAAAAATCATTAAATGAGTTCGTCTTATGTTTTCTAATATATTTCTGTAAATTTTAGCATGTACACTTGGGTAAAAATTATAACCCCCGCAAAAAAAAAAAAAAAAAGCCCAGAAGAGGGAGAATGAAGTAGAGATTGGTAAATCGACCAGCCAGTTGTTAACATTGCTCAGCAGTAGTTGAAAACTTCCGCATTTGGACAACCATTAAGGGTCCCCTGTGTGTGATTACTAGGAAGTTATGATGGCCTCTGCACCGTTAGTCTTGATGGAATGAGCCAAATGGGAAGAAGCCAAATCGGTCCACCATTTCCATGGTTTAAAAATAAATGTGAGGGAAAGATGTAAAGCACCGTGGACAAGTGTCTTGAGCAGCTTGGCTAGTCAAACAATAGGGCAATGGCAAAAAGAAGGCAGAAGTCAAGAGACGATTTTTGTTTTAAAATGTGAGAGGAGGGAACCAGCAGTTAGCGTAATGGCTATGTCGCTGGACTCCCACGTAGTGGACCGCAGTTCGCGTCCCGGACCCGGTGGCTTAAAACTCACGCCAGGTGCGTGTGCATGCGTGCCCAAGATCCCGAGAGGAGAATGGAGGAGAAAGGATTGCGGCGTGACCATCCCCTCTGGGGGGTGATTTCTTGCTTTCTGTCTCTCTGTCTCTCTCTGTCTGTCTGGCGAGCGCACGTGCCCTATAGCGAAAACCTCTCCAAATAAAAAAGTGAGAGGAAAGAGCATATTTATAGACTAAGATTGGGAGGAATTAGTAGAAATAAATAGCTGTAAATGTAAAGAAAATTAGTAAGAAAATTATTGATTAAATTAGCTAAAATTACGGTAGTCCTCCCTAATCTTTGCATGATCTGCTCTAAGGCTTCTAGAGCATACCTGAAACCAGTGCATAGTACCAAACAGATTTTTTTCTCTATACATACATACCTATAATAAAATTTAATTTTTAAATTAGGCATAATAAGAGAGTAGCAATAACAACTAATAATAAAATAGAATAATCATAACAATATACTGTGATTAACGTTACATAAAAGTGTTCTTCTCACTCTCAAAATATTTGATTGTCCTGTAGATCTGAGCAACCATAGTATATGATTTTTTTATCTTTCTTCCTAAATAGATCATTTTCACTGACAGGAAGCACTTTATGGTCCTTGGCATATGCAAATTGCCAGCATCATTACTCTTGCACTTCATTATTAAGTAAAATAAAGGTTACTTGAACACAGTAGGATGTGATGACTGAGTAGGCTATTAAGTGACTAATGGGGTGGTCCGGCTATTTGGCCTGGTGGTTAAGATAGCTGGATCCTACATGGATGACAATGTGGCTAAAGTCTTGTGCAGACAGCTTGAGAAATGTGCCATGTATGTGTGTGTGCATGCCCAAAATCCCAAGAGGGAGAGATGGAGGAGAGGGAATGGTAATTTCCCATGAAGTATGCTTTCTCCTCCTTCTCTCACTCTGTCTCTTGGGCAAGAGCATGTGGCCTCTAGCTAAATAAATAAATAGCCACTAATGGGGTAGCATAGACAGTGAGGATATCCTAGACTAAAAGATGACTCACATTCAAGTCAGGAAGCTGTATAGCACAAATTTTCATTAGAACAGCACATTTAAAACTTCTGAATTATTTCAGGAATTTTCCATTTAATATTTTCAAATCATGGTTGGATCACAGGTAACTGAAGCTAGAGAACAGCAGATGTAGGGGAGAGGGGCTACTGTCATTGAAATAAGTATATGTATATATATCTATATGTATATATATTTCAGGTGGACCCAGGTGAGTTAAAGAAACACTACAGGAGTTCTACAAAATTTCAGGTAGGTCATTTACAATTTTGAAACTGTCAAGGACTCTATTCCTGCTTTGACTTTAAGCCCCAGCTATAGATCTCTGCAAACATTTTCCTTTCTAACAAAAATTTCATACAGATGAAGCTTTATTAAACAAAGGCAGGCCTGAAGTGTTTGCTTCTCAATTATTATATGATGCGCTTTCTTGTATGTACTAACAGGTAACTCAACTTATGAGACTTTTTTTAAGCAAAAAAAAAAAAAAAGAAAAAAAAAGCAAGTGTTCACTTTAAATTCTGATTTAAACATCAGTAGAAGGGCACAGGCTGTTTGCTGTCTGTCCACAGAATCCTAGCTTCCAGTTCTAACGTGATGGTAAAAGTTCACAGAACTATTTCCACTCCTGTTTCTTTGTTGCTTATCTAAGCAAAATTAAAAATAGAAAAGAAGCAATTAGTCAGATAACATGACATCTTCCTTTCCTCAAATAACAATATAATACCATGTTTTATCAGCCATAATTATTTTCAAAGTATTGTCTTACTTGTTGTTGTTCCTTCTAACTCTGAGAAATAGGCAGCAGCTGGGGTTATCCAAGATTACCTAATATTTATGAATGAATTCCAGCCACCCACTTCAAGGACAACAATTTAGTGGTCTCAAATTTTGTTTAAAAAAATATATAAATCTGAATTTAGATCCCATACTGTCCATATTGGAGATCTACAGTGATTAAAATATCTTTCAACTTGTTTTTATCTTCATCTAATTTTCTTTGTAAAAAATCACCACATACTTATTAGGTATATTCATAAAAGAGCTATACTACTTTGATGAATTCTACAAAGAGGATGAATATTCTTTGTAAATGCCACGAAACTTATTCCAAACTCTTAATTACTTTTTTGAGTTTGAATAAGGGCTAAATTAATTTATATATTTAATTTGCATTTATAAATTCAGGATTCTACATTTATTTAATTACAATAACTCTTTTTTAATTCCCTTAGCACATCCTGCCTATCTATGACATTGTATTACAGTTATTTTTGTACTTGGCTATTCTACTACAAGACTGTTAACTTTTTGCAGCTAGAAACAATACATTATGCCCTTTTCAACCTCAACATGCTTTTCAAAGTGCCTTAGCAGAGTTTAGTGTTAATCAATATTTATCCAATTTAATTTTTATAACTCAATGAGACATATGTGAGCTCTAGTGACACAAATCCATGTTAATGTGTTAGTATTAAAATGACTAATGATTGTATCAAGTTGGAGAGCTGAACAAGTGGTTAGGAAGCAAGTAAAAAGATTATTATGATGGGAGCCAGAAACCCTGGAAGATACCATGGTGCCTAAATAGCTATTGATACTTCTCTTCTATTTTTATTTTGCTTATATGAACAACAAAGAAACAAGAATAGAAACAGTTTGACAGGTTTTATACCATCACACTATATGAATTGGAGGTTAGAATTCTTTGGACAAGGCAAAGTACACCCCATGCTCCTTTATTGGTTTTAAATTGGAATTTAAATGTGGCCACTGACCTATTTTGGCCACAGCTCCATGAGCCTGCTTTCTTATTTGTAAGACCTTATTTTAGTAACTGTGCTGTGTGTCTTTCACCTTGTTTTGAGGATCAATATCTATAGAGTAAAATCAATGAGGTTTGATAATATCATGCCATTTCTAAATCAATACTTCTAGTAAGTAATTTGTTTATAATAGCTATTCTGGTTCATTCAAACTAGAAGTTCCATTTCTGTTCATTATCAGTAGGCTTTGAAAATCTGCTACACAATTACCCAAATTCTCTGTTTTATCTGTATGGCCTTACAATATGGCCTCAACTGCCCTTAACTGTCTTACGCTATCTTAAAATTTTTAATGTACCCTATTTTTAAAGACCACATTAAATTTAATGAAAATGAATCATTATTACACATAAAAAATTCTTACTGTTATTACAAACAGGAAAGTCTGTGAGCATGATATTGTCACACCAGGGTAATAGAAGGCCAGAATACTATAAATATAATTTAAATACATGATACATTAATGTATGTGCATAAATTACATACTAGCTATAATAGTACTTCAATACTTTCTCCATTAAAGCTGTTGATTAATTGTAAACAAGATAGATTCCTACCTTGTCTTTCCTATTAGCCTGCACAGTACAAGATATATTTTCACCCCAGTTTATTGGGAGCAAAATGGTCCAGAGTAGACTGTAGTGGAAAGCATTGAAGAGCCTGATGAGTACAACAATATAATCACCTCTGAACTTGGAGAATTGGCTGAAACATAAAATATATAACTGCAATCGATGTGCAATGGTTTTAAATAAAATCAAGAATGGATTTGATTTTCAATCAAGAAGCTCCATGTTTTAAAACACTATTAAAATGTATTTTGACATTAGGAACAATGCCATCACTGAAGTATGTGTGAAAGTGCAAACAAAACCCTAGCAAATGCAGTGTCCAAGGAGAGATCAGATGCACGAAGGTGGAAATACGTTGGAAGTGGGCTACAAACAGTGTTCTTGTTTTCATGGCACTGCTGTGCTTTTCAGTGGTATCATGACTATTTAATTGAAGGTAATTTTGGAACAAACAATAAATAATTCATTGTAATGCTCAACTTTTACCCATATCAGTATAAGTCCATGTCCAAAAAAGCATGTAAACACTATACAATTGTGAATATCTTTTTCCAACAGTTGGATGTTGCATCAATAATACCTTTTGATGTTCTCTACCTCGTCTTTGGGTTTAATCCAATATTTAGAGCCAATAAGATATTAAAGGTAAGATCGTTATATTTTTTTCTTTTTTTTAAAAAAAGAATTTTTTCATTTAACTTTATTTATTAATTTATTTATTTTAATGTGACCAGATAGGAAGGGGGGATAGAGGAATGAGAAAGCAAGCCACCAGGTCCAGGACTCTAACCGCCGTCAGCCATGTGAGGGTCCAGTACCCTTAACCACCATGTCGCCTACTGACCCCTTACCTTTTTATTTAAATCAAGTCAAATGGTGTGTGCACATGCATGTGAAAGAGAAAAAAAAAAGAAAAAAAGAAAGAAAGATCTGGCCATGCACAATTTTTTTTCATCAAGTTCTCCATCCCATCAGAATGTTGGGCACACACACATGCCCAGCATGTAAGCCACTGAGACAGAAATTCAAACCCCGGTGAGCCATGTACAATCTGGCTTTTTCTGCACAGTATTTAACACTGCACTATGAGGCTGACCAAAGATAATTAGAGTTACTTACTTTCACCTTATAATAATAGAACTCTTGAAGGAATTTGAAATACCCTAAAATTACCCAAATTCTTGAGTTTTCCCAAATTTTCCTCCATCTTTCTGCCCTCATCAAAACTTGATTTTTTTTTTAATGAACAAAAGAAAAATGTCACAGCTCCTACTAATGGAAATTGCTCCTGATTGTTTTTATTCTATATCTCATAATAGATTTTTTAATAATCTAAAATAAGAATGCTCTTATACTTTTATATACATATATGTGTGTGTATATATATATATGTATACACACACACACAAACATATATATATAATTACAAATGCCTCTTAATTTTTTTCCATTTAATTTTTTTTTTAATCAGTTACTGAATGCCTGGAATATGGGCTATAAAAATGGGAGAGTTGGGACCAGCAGTTAGCATAATGGCTATGTCGCTGGACTCCCACGTAGTTGACCGCAGTTCAAGTCCCAGACCCGGTGGTTTAAAACTCACACCGGGTGCATGTGCGTGCGTGCCCAAGATCCCAAGAGGAGAATGGAGGAGAAGGGACTGCGGTGTGGCCATCCCTCCTGGGGGGTGATTTCTTGCTTTCTGTCTCTCTGTCTTTGTCTGTCTGGTGAGCGCACGTGCCCTATAGCAAAAACCTCTCTAAAAAAAAAAAAAGGAGAGTTAAATTAATTACCTCTAAATTATCTTACCCATCTAAAATTCTGTATGCTGGGAAAAATGCAAACATACTTTTTTAACACAAAATTATTTACATCCCAAGTTCAATTCAAATGTTCACCAAGAGGAAACTAATTAAATATACTGAGGTATATCTATACTAGAGTACCTAGTAGTTTCTTAAAAAATAAAGTTATGTATATACTGATATGGAAAGAACTCCAAGATAAATTGCTAAGTTAAAAAAAAAAGCTAGTAATAATTTTCCCAAACAGAACAGTTTATACAACAATGCTAACTCTTGTAAAACAGAAAAAAAATAATTCTAGTTTACTGTGTTTCCATAAATACTGAATGGCTACCAAAAATCAATCAATAAATAAACTAATTGACCGAGTAGCAGAGGCACAAGCAGTAGGACTGGGACCATACACAAAGAGGGTTCAGTCCCTGCACAACTTGGACAGGCCAAGCGTGCCTATGGTCCTGACTGACACACACACACACACACACACACACACACAAACAAACAAAATCTATCTTGGGCTGACTCCATGTAATCAACTGTTCAAAATTAATCAGTTCTCACATGACAACAGTGGTTATAATCCCCAGCCCAGCCTAAAATACACCAGGCTTATATGTGAGCACCCGAGATTCAGCAGGCTGGAGGCCTAGAAGAAGGACCACAGTGTAATTAAACCCATCTCTCTCTTCCTCTTTTTCTCTCCCTCTCTTTCTTCCCCCCATCTCTCTTACTTCCATGTACACATGCACCCACTTTATAAAAAAGAAAAAAAGAAAAAAACTTCTCTTTCTCTCACTCGCTCTCATTAAAAAAAAAAAAAAAAATTAAAGTGGCTACCTGAGGTAGAAGGAAAGAAAGAAAATTAGAATAGATAGAGACAAGAGTAAGAGCAAGATATTGAAAGACATATATTTCATATTGTTTTGAACAATGCAAATATATTACCTATTTTGAATGTACCTATTCAAAAGGATTCTGAGGCAAAAATATTTTACTGCATTTAATCTCACTAGGTACCTATGAATTTGGGGAGAGTCAAAATTAGAAATTTTGTATGAGTCTTCAACAATATCAATGATAAGTTATATTTTCTTTTCTTTTTTTTAACATTTTTGCCACAGGGCACATGTACTTGCTAGGAAGAAGAGACACAGAAGAGGAAACTGAGAAATAACCCCGAGACAAGAGGGCCATACTCCTCCATTCTCCTCTTGGCATTCTGGCAGCACACACACACATGTTCCCAGCATAATTTTCAAGTCACCAAGTCTGGGACTCAAACCACAGTCAGCCATATGGGAATCCAGTCGCCTTAACCACCATACCACCTGCTGTCCATGCCACCATGCCACCTGCTGATAACTTGCATTTTTTTTAAGAGAAAGATTTTAGTTTATAGGGCATGTACACTCGCCAGAAAGACTGAGAAACAGAAAAAAAGAAATCATCCCCCAGGGTGGATGGCCACACCGCAATTCCTTCTCTGTTCTTCTCAGGATTTGAGGCATCTGTGTACACACTCTCAGAGTTTTAAGCCACCAGTCTGGGATTCAAAATGCAGTCGACTACATGGGAATCCAGTAACATAACCATGACACCATCTGCTGGTCCCAGTAACTTGTATTTTCAAAGACAACTCTCTTAAAAGGACCACAAAAGACTTTATAAATTTTAGTTATTATCTTTTTTGCATCTTAGAAAGACAAGATAGCCTGGCAACTCTGGTGGATCCTAACAACAGCAGCAATAGATGCATTTGTTTAACACATTCTTGGAGCTATATGCTTTGCTAAAACTTATGTTCATTATCTCACTTAGTTCTTCAAACATCTTCACTTTAGCGATGAAGATAATGAGAATTAACATGGTATAAAAAAAAAATCTGCCCAGATGCACTTTTGGTGAGTGGCAGTATCTGGAGTCCTTCACATAATTCTCTGACTCTGAATTTCTTCCTGTACTCTGGTAAACAGACAAGCCTCAGGCTGAAAAGGCTACTCTTCCATGCTCTTGATTTTTCCAGCTTAGAAGGGTCCATATTTCCATACATCCGAGACAATCTAGAGACTTCTGGTTTGACCGTGGGATGAGAATATAAATTGAGGCAGAACACATTCCATTTAAATGCCAAGTGGTCAGGACATTCCTTATCAAATTTCTAGCCTTACATGTAAGTCTCAAGAGGCACCTTCTTAGAGATCATCAATTTTCAGAAAGACCTGGGTTCCCATGAACTTGGGACTTTATTTACCATTGCAATTAAAGCTTATAAAGTGCTGGGACCAGCAGTTGGTGTAATGGCTATGTCGCTGGACTCCCATGTAGTCAACCGCAGTTCAAGTCCCAGACCCAATGGCTTAAACTCCCACTGGACGCGTGTGCATGCATGCCCAAGATTCCGAGAGTAGACTGGAAGAGAAAGGATTGTGGCATGGCCATCCCCCCTGGGGGATGATTTCTCGCTTTCTGTCTGTCTTTCTGGCAAGCGCACGCACCCTATAGCAAAAACCTCTCAAAAAAAAAAAAAAAAAAGCTTAAAAAATGCCAACTCTCCATTCCCCATCTCTGTATCCCTAAGGAGTCAAAAGCCCTCTGCATCCAATAATTTCCTCAAAATACAAGAGATACTGAAAGCCAGCATTGATCTTTCCATAACCCCAAAATTTAATCATTTCACTTATGCATATCATTTTAATGTATAATTGCCTAAGATAAATATTTATCATCTCTACGTCTCCAAGTTAGGAATGAAACCTCAAATTAAGAATATAAACTTGGTGGGGAGGTGGCCCTATAGCCTCGTGGTTAAGATCCAACCTGGCTGACAACAAATTGAATCCCAGTCCTGGTAACTTAAAAAACACATCAAGCATGTGTGCATAAATACTCAAAATTCTGACGGGATGAAAAAATGGAGAAGTAATTGCAGTGTGACCAGGCCCCCTTAGAAGTGCTTTCTCCCTTTATCCATCTCTCTCTGGTAAATACATGAGCCTTCTGGCAGTTAAAAAATTTTTAAAAATATGAGGCCGGCAGGTGGCGTGGTAGTTGTGGTAGCTGGACTCCCACACAGCTGACTACGGTTCGAGTCCTACCTATCATCTTGCTTTCTCACTTTCCTTCTTTGTCTCTGTCTCTCTCTGGTAACTTCAAGTAAATAAATAAATAAATAAAATAATTACAATGAATAATTTTTTTAAAAAATATAAATTTTCTCTATAATGAACACTTCAGCTAAATTTAAAACTATGCCTCAGTGCAAACTTCTACAACACTAAGAGCACAATCAATGACCACAAATGGAAATTATCACAGTCTGATATTCGAGGGATTCTTTTTCCTACTCAGAAATTCTCAAAAAAAAATAATTTGTGTATATATCTAGTGAAATAGTCATTACTATTACACATACTATTTTTGTGTTCCAAATGTTCAATCACGGTCACATCTATGACCCGTGAAATTTTGAACTAAGTAATCTCTAGGATTCCTTCCTTCTGTAAGAGCTGGTGACCTGAGCACACTAGATATATTAGCTAATATAGATACACAGCCCTTTTAGGAAGCATGTTCTCTTGTAGTCCTCATTTTACAGATAAGGAAACCAAGGCACAGAACTAGTCCAAGATCCCACAGTAAGTGGCAGAGCTAGGACCGGCATTCGGCTCTGTATTTCATGCTCTCACTCCTGTGTTAGTTTGTACATAGTAATAACAGAGGAAGTGGGGTAGAAGTGCATGAAGGCAATAAGAGCTGAAAGCAGAAGGAAGCAGGAAGAAACCTAGGGGAAATATTTTAGCAACTCTGTTTGAATTAGATACACATAAACTCATTGTCTCTTCCAATACTATCAAGGATAGGTAGCCAATCCCGATACTTTTTGGACTTAAAATTTTGTTGAAACAAATACACATTTATTGTAACTTGTTTAAAAATAATGTTAGAGTTGAACAACAGAACTTAATACCTAATTACAACTTCAGTGTATCATAATACTTTTCATCCATGATTTATGTTTTTGGGGAGTGTGATTTTTATTATTGGGTTGTCAGAAAAGTCATGTCACATTTTTGCATTAAAAAAAATAGAAAAATACATCATGACTTCCCAATGACCCAATATTATAGAATAGAGTTCTACTATATGCTTTTAAAAGAAGTGGTTTTGGGACCAGCTGGTGGCCTGGTGGTTAAGGCAGCTGGGTCCCACATGGTTGACTATATGGTTCAACTCCTGGATCCAACAGTTTAAGAAATAAACTGGACGTGAGTACATGCAAAAGGAGAAATAGAGGTAAAGGGATTGAGGTGTGGCCATCCCCCATGGGGAGCACTTTCTCGTATTCCTAATCCATGTCTCTGTCTCCCTTCACTGAGTATACATGCCCTCTAGCAAATAAAAAAAAAAGTAGTTTTTAAACTTGGTTTTCAATAAGCATTACAAATAAGACTAAACCTAAATGGTAGAAGCTAAAATAAAGCAAGAAGCTTTTGGACCATGCTAAAATGTACTGCCTAGAGGAATATGTCATTAAACAGAAACTCATTTTTTAAAGAACATCTGAATAAAATTATTTTCAGTAACAAATGAGATATATTTCATTTAGTTTGATTTAAATAGATACATCTAAGACTAACATACTTTTTAATTTATTTTGTTTTTTTTTTTACACAGTATACTTCATTTTTTGACTTTAATCATCACCTAGAGTCTATAATGGACAAAGCATATATCTACAGGTAAAGCATATCTTACTATACTTTGGGGAAGGAGAGAAAGCAAAGATAGACTGTCTTAGACAGCTTTTGGGAGAGAGAAAGAAGATCTTCCAGTTCAGAAAAAAAGAAGATCATTTCAGATTTTGGCTATATAAAATATAAGGCTATATTCTAAAACAGATCTTGGTGTTTGAAATGAGAAAAGAGTATGAAAATCATATGTATTTTAGAATACAGGACTTAAAAATTGGACTTATTACCTACTTCAGTCAAAACAAGTACAGGGGAACGTGTTCTTTTGTAAATCAGCTTTACATCTCTCTCAGGGCATTTCTTTCCTAATCTGAGTTTCACTAATTTGCTGTTCTGAAATTTCCTTGCACAGAGACCTCTAGTCACAGTTCAGTGTAGCATGAAGTCCCGCGAGCTTTCAGAGATATCCAGCTGAATCAGTGTGGCGTATTTTATGGGACTCAAAATAGAGAGGTGACCCTTGAGGCAAGCCTTTCACAGCATTGACTCATACCATCTGTGAAAAGAGAGGAAGATTCTTGGGTTGGCTTTTTCTTTTTTTTTTAACACTCTGTCAGTCCTAGTCAAGACAGGACAGTCAGAAAACATACAATGGCACCATCTCTTTATACTTTCCTAATGAGAGTTAGCATTCCACAGATTTAAAGTAAGAGGGCTCCGTGGAGACTTTAAGGAAAAGAAAATGTTAAAACAGGCTGTAGTCCGGAAACAACACGAATCCTTACTTTGCGTGTATTCTCTCTGACAGAGTCATTCGAACAACTGGGTACTTGCTGTTTACTCTGCACATCAACGCTTGCATTTATTACTGGGCTTCAAGCTATGAGGGAATTGGCAGCACGAGATGGGTGTATGATGGTGAAGGAAATGAGTAAGTTCTCCTTTTGAGAGGAACTTTCATAGATTCTCCTTAACTTTCTGCCTCAGTGCATGAATTTTCTTAAGCCAATGTTGTTGAAACTCCAGGTCACAACCCTTTCTTAGATGGTATAACCTCTTTCGTAGACTAGGATGAAAGAAGGTAAAGGAGCATAGAAGAGAGAGTATCAGAGGTTGTTGCCAGAGGAGTGTGTGGGCACACGTGTGTGTTCTGGGTTAGCCTGTTAAGCACACTTTTTAATCTGGATCTTTATTTTACAAGTTCGGAAGTCTCTGCTTTAGACAGTCAAGCAGTAAGATAACTTTTAATAACTCTGATGCTGATTGTTAGTAATAAGCAATGTTAATTATTTAGAGGGCAGGTGCAGCGGCTAATTAGTTTACCACTGAAGGGTTTTATGAGTTTATGAGTCAGCTATAACCACTAACTAAATTAAACACTTAGAGAGTAACAAGGATCATAAATTAAACTTGACAATTAGGTATGCGAGTGTCCCAGGAATAAAAGAGATCGTTTGAAACATTTAAAGCAGTAGAATCAGGAGTCAGTACTGGTAACGGGATTCTTTAATAGTGATTCTTTAATAGGATTCCTTTTGGTAAATATGAAGGCCTGTTATAAAACAGACTCCTCTAACTTTGTGCTCCAATAAAATGACCTTGAACATAGTTTGAGGCAACGTCTTTACTGGGGGAAAAAAAATAGGTCCCAGCATTACTTTGAAGAGCAACTCACAGTAGGCTTGGGATAGAGACCAATTATAGGATACAGGAAAGAGAATAAAAATACCTTACAAAATTACACACTACCTGGAGTGATCTGGACATGTGTAAGAGAAATAACATTCTTAAACTTTTAACCAGAACTGATTTTAAAGAAGTTAAAGTCAGAAGGCTCTCTGATAGGGGAAGCACGTGTGCATACATACAGAAAACCTATTCCTGGAGAACTTATAATAAAATCTCTAAGTTTATAACCAAAATTACTTAGCGATTCCCTTTAGAATATAAATTAATTTAAGTATATGTTTACTTTAATAATAATAACTAATTTGTGTAGAAAATGAGTAAAATAGCAACTATATAAAATGTTGTCTTAAAGTAAGTATGTAAGATATCGTTAGCCGCCTGTGTCAGACAACTGTTTTTATGAAAAGAGAAAAATAATATCTTGATTGCATCAAAATGTCTTCCACATAAAGGAGAGCTACTTATGTTTCTAAGGAATAGATCTTGTTCCCAGTGTCTACTACAGGGGTAACTATATAATAGGGAATACAAGGGAAGATCATATTTTGTGTAAAAAAAAAATAGTATTAAAGTAGTTTGGTGCAAGAGAGAATTGAAATCCATTCATTATACCTTACATATACATATACCATTACACGTATTTTCCATGAACTTTTTGAAAAGTCTTTGTGTATGTTAGGTATGCAAAGAAAGCAGGAAGGAGGAGACAGAGGAAGTAAGGATGTCAGGGAAGAAAGGGTCAAACCTGTATTATAACAAGAAGGAAGAGATCTCAGTTATAACTCATAAGAAACTAAGTGTGCTAGTGTTTTGGATTTCTAATTCCAGCTATGTTGACAGATTTCCGAAATACTCCCTCTCAGGTACAAGATAAATTACTTGTAATGTTTGTGTAAAATTACTTGCAATTAGTTGTTATAAGAGCAATTTCTAGATAAGCACAATTACAGCAGTTTTCAATGCTTACTGAAATCTCCAGAAAATAAGAAAATTCTCTAAAAAAAAAAAAAAAATGTGTACCAAAGCAGGAACAGAGGAGAGAATGAGTGTAAGGTTACCAGTAAAGAACGTAAGTAGAGAGAATAATATTTTGTTCTCTTTCTAAATGTTCATTTATTTATTTATTCCATGAGTGCCAAAGACAGAAACACACACACACACACACACACACACACACACACACACACACACACACACCTTCGCAAGGTCTTGATACCACAAATCACCTCCAGCCTCAGTCAGCCCCAATCATGGCACCAGCATGTCTCACATCCTCAGAGAGGTCTCTAGATGCAAACCTGGAACCTTCCCATGTAGGTCAGCCTTGTAGAGCATTGTATTTTACCACTGTGTTGGCATTCCCTCTCAGGTACAAGATAAATTACTTGTAATGTTTGTGTAAAATTACTTGCAATTAGTTGTTATAAGAGCAATTTCTAGATAAGCACAATTACAGCAGTTTTCAATGCTTACTGAAATCTCCAGAAAATAAGAAAATTCTCTAAAAAAAAAAAAAAAATGTGTACCAAAGCAGGAACAGAGGAGAGAATGAGTGTAAGGTTACCAGTAAAGAACGTAAGTAGAGAGAATAATATTTTGTTCTCTTTCTAAATGTTCATTTATTTATTTATTCCATGAGTGCCAAAGACAGAAACACACACACACACACACACACACACACACACACACACACCTTCGCAAGGTCTTGATACCACAAATCACCTCCAGCCTCAGTCAGCCCCAATCATGGCACCAGCATGTCTCACATCCTCAGAGAGGTCTCTAGATGCAAACCTGGAACCTTCCCATGTAGGTCAGCCTTGTAGAGCATTGTATTTTACCACTGTGTTGGCATTTGACCCCTAAAGGATGTCTTCTTAATCAGTAGAAGACTAATTGAATAAGAAATTTTTTTAAAAAATTCAACCAATCAAAGAATAAAGACAAAAATAGAAGCAATTGTGGGGAGAAGTGTAAAATAGATAGGATAACTAGAAAGCACAAAGTAAAATGGTTGAAACAATATGAACTATATCAATAAACACAGTAAATTAATATAAACTAAATTCATCAGATAAAAGATTGTAAATTAATATGTCAAAATAGGCTTTGAAACAAAAACTATTTTAAGGAAAAATGTCATCATATAATGATAAAAATTTTAGTTCACCATCAAGATATCCCAATTCTAAACATGCATGCACTTAATAAAATACATAAAATTACTCAAAGAAAAGCATAAAGCAAAAATTAATAAGGGAGAAATTGGCCAACATACCATCAAAGTGTTAGATGTCAAACAAAATAACTGATAGACCAAGTAACCAAAACTATTTGTAAACATATAAAAGATTTGAAAGCCCAATTAACAAGCTCGATTTAATGAATACAAATGGAAGTTTCCATCCAAGAATTAGAAACCACCTATTCTTCTTAATCACTCCCAGAAAAATTACAAAAAATGATCATTCTTTAGGCCAAAGAACAAGGTTCAATACATCTCACAGCATGTGTATTGTACAACCCACATTCTCAGATAATAAAGATAAATATTACCTCACTGGCTCTGCTCTGCTCATTTGGAAAGAAGCATTTTTATTTAAAACCAAAGCTCCAATAATCCTCTCACCTACTGGCCAGCACACAGGTTGCCACCTCTGCAAAGAAAATGCTTTTAAAAGTAGCCTTTTTGCTTATTTTATTAGATAATTCACATATGGTAGTAACCAATATACTTACATTTTTCTAACAATTTTTAAACATCACCTGCTCCTCCTATTGCTTCATATTACCCTCTGGCCTTATAAATCAAGTTTTCACAGTAATTGCCTAACACATTTATTTTTACTTAACCTTCCTGATGGTTTCTGATGAACTGGAAATTGAAGGTTGCTTATGAAGCCATTGGACTTGCAAACTTTGCCCTGGTTAGAATTAGGCAGCAGATTGTGGGGCATAAGTGGAGCATGTGAGCATTTAAAATAAGAGTCTGTTTATTATTATTCCATTAATTCTGAACAGAATAAGAATGTCTACTCATTTGAATGGAAGGTCAGAAATCATTTTTATTTATACTAAGGGCATGGCATCCTTTTTTGGACTGAAAAATTAGATAAACTATGAAATGTGTTTAGCTCAAAAGGAAAGCACAAATAAGTAATTAAGGTTATTTGGTACCCAAAAATGTCCCCAAATATACCTTTGTTCACAAATACTTCAACCTAATCTATTTCTTGACATAAATTTGTCAATGTGCACAAACCTCTAAACAAATCCCTGCTTTCATTCTCTAATGCATAGAGCCTTGAAAGAAAGAAAAGTAATCAACTCTGTCCTGGGAATTATTGATTTCAGACCAGTAACAAAGGAATCAGAATGACTATATACCGTAGTGCCAGGAAAATTTAAGTAATCTACCTCCTTCATTCTATGTAACGATGAAATAAGAAGATGATAAGATCTAGATAGATGAAGATATGTATTTAGGGTCACCTAGGTACTTGAGGTCAAATACTGGTAAAGAGAGAGAGAACAAGAGAATGATCTTTATATTACAGTGCTTGGGAAGACAGCCTTTGTATGTAAAAAATGCAGCGGAGCAAAGCATTCGGTGAGCCAGAAGGTCAGTGAAGGGCAGCTGGCAGCATGACATGAAAGAGACCAGAAAGGGATTCAAAGATATGCCCACAGGTACAGTCTTATATTATTTCAGTAAGTTTAGATATTCATGACCATTCACTTATTCATTCATATCATTCAACAAATATTAGTATGTTACTATCACATACTACTAAGTCCATAAATACCTATCTTTGTGGCACTAATATTCTAATAGTACTATTCTCCTCATAGTCAGTAATAAGTTTACAGAAACCAGGAACTAAGATAGACTGAGATAAGGCTGGCCCCATAGCTCAGTGACTAGTGGAGTAAGATTCCACATAGCTAACCATAGTTCAAATCCTAGAATAACTGGCTTGAAAAACACATTGGGCATATATGTGAGCATACCCCAAATCTTGACAAGATGAGAAATGGAGGAAAATTTATTGTAGCATGATTACCCCCATTAGGATTTTTTTCTCTCTCTTGCATACATGTATGTGCATGTGCACACACACCCTCTTGCAATTTAAAAATAATTGGTTGAGGTAGTTAAGAAGGCCCACACATAAAGATAAATATAGAATGGATACTTTTTTGACAGATGTTTGGATTACATAGATATATGCACTTGTCAAAAATTTATTAAATGATAGGCCTACTCACAGTGGCAAAGACATTAAGGCACCACTGCATAATACTAAAGCAATAAAGGAAGGCTCAGGGTTTGGATCCTGGATTGATCTGAATAGTTCAAGAATACCTGTGAGTATGCTCTCAATGTTGGCTGGCTAGAGGGCTGAGAGGAAAATCTTACCCTGACAGGGCCCTGTGAGGAATCTCTCTCTCTCTTCTTCTTCTCTCTCTCTCTCTTTCTCTCCTCCTCATGAGAGAACTAAATTACATTTTTGTAATTATCAAATGATACAAAAATCAGTAGCATTTCTATACACTAACAATGAACTATCTAAAAAGAAATTAAGAAAATCATCCTATTTATATTAGCATCCAAAAGAATAAAATAATAAAAACAAATTAACCAAAAAAAGTACAAGACTCATATATTGAAAAACATTTTTAAAAATAAAAGAATTAAAAGAGACTCAAATCAATAGTCATTTGTGTACATAGATTGGAAGAAGTAATATTGTTAAAATGTGTGACTTACCCTAAGCGATAGATTCAATGAAATCTCTATCAAAATTCCAAAAGTATTTTTAACAGAAATACCAAAAACAAAATTCTCATAAGCTCAAACAACTTTGAGTAAAAAAAGAACAAAGCTACAGTCATCACATTTCTTGATTTCAAAATATATTACAAAGTTATAGTAAACAAAACAGTATGAAACTGGCATAAAGACAAACATAGACCAATGGAATACAATAAAGAGCTCAGAATTAAACCATAGATGGTCAAAGGTGCCAAGACTATAGCATTGGGAAGTATGGTCTCTTCGATAAATGGTATTGGGACAATTGGATGTCCACACACAGAAGAAGAAAATTGGACCTTTATATTACACACACAAAAAGTAAATTAGAAATGGATTATAGACTTAAATGTAAGACCTAGACCTAAAGCTACCAGAAGAAACCAGGAGAAAAGCTCCATGACATTGCTCTGGGCAAAAAAAAAAAATTAATATGATCCCAAAAGTGTAGACAACAAAAGCAAAAATAGAAAAATGGAATTACATCAAACTAAAAAGTGTCTGCACAGGGCAAGCAGGTGGCATGGTGGTTAAGGCAGCTGGATTCCCACTTGACCAACTGTGGTTTGAGTCCCAGACCCAATGACTAAAAAATCACGTGGGGTATATGTGTGTGTGTGCCCAAAATCTCAAGAAGAGATTTTTCAGTGTGACCATCTCCCCTGAGGGTGATTTCTCACTTTCCCTCTTTCTATCTCTCTCTGTCTCTCTCCTCTCCAGTGAGCACAGGCACCCTATGGCAAAAAACTAAAAAAAAAAAAAAAAAAAAAAAAGGTGTCTACACAGCAAAACAAACAGCAACATAAAAGGGCAGCCTGCAGAATGGGGGGAAATTTTTTAAAACATGTCTGATAAAAAAGTCAATAACTAAAATATGGGACCAGCAGTTAGTGTAATGGCTATGTCACTGGATTCCCACATGGTCAACTGCAGTTCGTGTCCTGAACCAGGTGACTTAAAACTCACACCGGGCACGTGTGCGTGCGTGCCCAAGATCCTGAGAGGAGAATGGAGGAGAAGGGATTGCGTTGTGGCCAATCCCCCTGGGGGTGACTCCTCGCTTTCTATCTGTCTTTCTCTGTCTTTCTGGAGAGCGCACACACCCTATAGCAAAAACCTCTTAAAAAAAAAAAAGTCAATAACTAAAATATATAAGGCAATCCTACAATTCAATAGCAAAAGAAAAAAGGTAAGTAACTTAATTTTAAAATGGGAAAATGACCTGAAAAGACATTTTTCAAAAGAAGACATACAAATAAACAATAGAATATGAAGAGGTGTTAAACATCATTAATCATCAGGGGAAATGCAAAACAAAACCACAATGAGATATCACCTCACATTTATCAGCATATTTATCACATTTATCACACTATCCACAGAACAAAGAATAAATAATGAGGATATGGACAAAAACGGAACTCTGAGGGCTGGCAGGTGGCATGGTGGTTAGAGGCGCTGGACTCCCAAGTGGCCGACCACAGTTCAAGTCCTGAACCAGTGCTTGCTGTCTCACTTTCCCTCTCTCTGTCTGTCTGATCAAACTGGAAAATAATAATAAAGTTAAATAAATAAAAAGTTTAAAAAAAAAAGAAAAAATGGAACTCTTGCACATGGTTGGTGAGGATGTAAATTGAGATAGCCATGATAGAAAACAATACAGAAGTTTCTCAAAAAAAATTAAAAAATAGTGTTACCATATGATCCAGCAATCCTGTTTCTGTGAATATATCTAAACAAATTGAAATCAAGAGCTCGAGGAGATATTGGACTTGCCATGTTCACTGCAGTATTATTCGCAATAGCCAAAACAGGGAAGCCAGCTAAATATCCCTCAACAGATGAAAGTATCAAGACAATGTGGTGTTGATAGGTTCATCTACCTACTATTTGGACCGAATCTTAACCTTTTTCCTCGTTTTAAGTTTTAAGCAAATTTCTCTTAACATTTTTTGTATTTTCATCTATTAAAACTGAAACTGCTTTTTTTAATTTAAAATATGCATTTAAAAATACCTATTTAATGACTGTAGTAAGCTACATAGTCCCAGATAAGTGCTACTTTATAATATGTTCATTCTACTAACTGAGGTTTATGCCTAAAGCTAGGCATGTGTTCATAGTTATGTATAGTTGCCTTGCTACTGAAAGCATTTAGATTAATTAAGATCTTTAGTGAATCAATAAAATGTGAAAAAAAAAAAAAGAAAAGGGCATGGAAAGTAACTATAGATACCAAAGACAATGTGGAAGAAGGGTGGGAAATGGCAGAAGTTTGGAGGTAGAAAGTCAAAGGGGAAGAAAAAAAGAAGCAAAATATATAAGAAACAAGAAGTGGAAAATTATTTGTTGATGATAATACCTATGATAATATCCTTGACTGAGCCAATATACAATGTATTCTGCATGGAAAATCTCATTTTGTATGCTATAATGATGTACAGTGAATAAATATTAATTAATTAATCAATAATAGTAATGATAATATGAAATAAAATTAAGTTAAATAATTTTTTAAAAGACAACATAGTTTATGTTATATAAACCACACTTTGTTTTCTATGGGGAATTAATTCCAGGATCCCTTTGGATACCAAAATTTGCAAATGCTCCAGTCCCTAATATAAAATGACATAGTATTTGCATATAATCTGCACATATTGCCCTGCATACTTTAAGTTATCTCTAGGTTACTCAGAAGTAATTAAAATTAGCCAATTAAGCTAACATATCTGATATAAGTAAAAAAGGTAAAATAGGTAGATAAATTTCAGCATCCTTCTTTTTTGAGAACCACGTCTTCATTCTTTTTTATAAAAATTGATATGTCCCCAGTTATTTTTTTAAAAGAGATTTTTGCTATAGGGTGTATGTACTCACCAGAGAGACAGAGAGACAGAAAGGACATCAGCCCTGAGGGAGAATGGCCACACTGCAATCCCTTTTCCATTCTCAGGATTTGGGGGCATGCACACACATGTGCCTGGCATAATTTTCAAGCCACTGGGTTCAGAATTCGAACCACCGTCAGCCATGTTCCCTTCTGGTTCCCTGCATTCTTTCAATTTGTGGATGCATAACCCATGAAGGGCTGATTATATATATGTATAATGGAATATTATTCAGCCTTAAAAATATATTGCCATTTACTGCAAAATAGAGCCGGAGAATATTATGCTCACATAGAAAGGCATAGAAAGAGAAATACTGCATAATCTCACTTATCTCTGGAATCTACAATAGTTAAATTCATAATAGCAAAGAGTAAGATGGTGGTTATAATGAAGAGGTGTTAGCCCAAGATAGAAAATTTCAGGTGCACAATATAAATATGCATAGTTAACAATACTGTATTATTAACAGCATTCACCATTTAAGATCAGTGCTTTTATTGTGTGCTCAAAATTTTAAAATTATGGGGACCAGCAGGTGGTGTGGTGGTTAAGGCGCTGGACACTCCCACATGGCCAACCAAGGTTCAAGTCCTGGACCTGGTGGCTTGCTTTCTCACCTCTCTCTCTCTCTCTAATCAAATTAAATGAATGAATACATTTAAAAAATGCTTAAAAGTTTAAATGGTACATTAATAAAATATCAAAATATCAAAATATCAAATCCTAGTTAACATATATATTCTGAAGTACTGTTTTTAGGAAGAAGTTTCTGTCTGAAAGTTACTTTGAGATGCATCCAAAAAATAAGGTGGATTTATTGCTGAATGAGTACAGAGATAATGTGACAAGAAGGTAGAGTAAAATGTTAATGGTAGAACCTAGGTGGTGGGTAAACGGGTGTTCACTATAAAATTTGTTCTATTTTCTATTTGAAGTGTTTCATAATAAAATGTGGGGAAAATTGCATGCCACATTCATTTCACAGAGCAAGACTTTCTATTTTCACATTAAATGTTTTTATGGTTTTATGTCACATTCTGTCTCGCTTTAACTTGAAACATGCTAAAGTATGCACAACGTACACATATACACACATATACATACAAAGGGTCTTCAAAAATATATTCAAATACATATTATAAAAAAATGCATGATTTTTTTTAATTTTGCACCAATACATTCATTCTTCAATTCTATTTTTCCATGAACTTTTTGATTTACCCTCATATCTATTATTAATGTATTATATAGATCATAGTTAGATAGTTCTATTAAATCATCCAGATAGAATTCCCTTGAAAAGATATATCTGCCCAGGGTGTAGATATTAGAGATGGACACACTTGACTAATTAAGCTAATCCTAGAAAATCAATAAGATGCCATCTAATTAAATTACAAATCTTACCTTTGGTTGTGCCTGCCTGGATGTAAGACGTGACTGAGAAAATAATTCCAAAATAAACCTCAAAGCATCAGGGCAGAAAACTTCTAATTAACATAGCAGACTACTTAATATACAAAAAATAGTTCAAGGCTAACTCTTGAGATTTCAAAAATCAATGCCAAAGTTTCACATTTGACTTATTTTTTAACATCCATAAATAAAGAAATGAGAGAAAGTAATTCCCCTGTTTGTTCTGTTAACACTACAGTGACTTTGGTGGGGACAGTAATTCTAGCACTTAGAGTAGGGTCAATTACACATGGGGAGAGAATCTTGTCCATCCCCACTATTTTTTTAATTGTGTTTAAGAATTATTTTATTTAACTTTATTTATTTATTTACTTATTTATTTATTTTTAATTTGACCAGAGAGGGACAGAGCAAGGGAGAAGACAGAAGTGAGAAAGCAGGTCGCCAGATCCAGGACTCAAACTGTGGTTGCCCATGTGAGAATCCAGCGTCCTTAACCACCATGCCACCTGCCAGCTCCCACCCCCACTCTTGAGCAGTACAGATGCAATACATTTCCTTAATTTAATGAGTCTCACGGGTGAGGAACCTGTGACCAAAATGAATCAGGTAACAGAAAATTATAAATTGGAATTTGAAAAGTTAAAAATGCAATTCATAAAATTAATTCCATACTTCTTCAAGGTGGTTTTCTTTAACATCAAGTTCACCACAATAATAGTAAGTCCAAAGAAGCCTGATAGAAAAAAAAAAAAATTACATAGTGGAAATATTTTTATTCTGATTACCACAGTGGTTTCAAACCCTACCAAAGAGTTAATTATTTTTTCCACTCCTATAACCACCATGTTAAAAAAAAAGAAAAGAAAAAAGAAAAATCCATGTCCTTTAAAAGATAATGAATTCAAAATGAGTAATTTCCTTCCTAGCTCCTGTTTTTATTTGAATAGTGATTTCAACTGCAGTTTGTTTCTTTTTTCCAAACACAAATTTCTTACTATTTTAAGATCTAAAAATTACATTTCACAAGAAAAAGACCACCCTTGTTCAAAAACCAATACACAGTTCCCCAAAGTTATAATGTTTTGTGTGGCATACCCAAGTGAAAAATAAAAATCTGACAAGGGTAGAATTCTGTAAAAAGTTCTGTTTTTCTTTTTTCTTTTTTTTATGTCTATCCTCATATACCAGAATAGTTAGTTAAAACCCCTAAATTCAAATGCCTCTCTATTACAATATCTGGAGTTTTGCTTTGTTTTTTATATACAAGACTTTTTTTTTAAGGTTTTTGTCATGTACTCACCAGAGAGGAGAGAGATAGAGAGGGAAAGTAAGAAATCACCACACAGAGGAGATTGCCATGCCACAGTTTCTCCATTCTCCTGGAATTTGGGGGGCGCACTCACACATGTTCTGTGTGATCTTTCAAGCCACCAAGTCCAGGACTTGAACTACAGTCAGCCATCTGAGAGTTCAGCACTTAACCACTATGCCACCTGCTGACTCCTATACAGGACTTTTTTAAGGGATTTAGAGGAAATGCCCAGCCAGACCATATTATCAGAGCTATACAGTGTACACCAAATAGAATACCTAATCATGTGCAAAAATTACGATGTACAGTTGACCCTTGATTAACAGGTTTGAACTGTTCAGTTCACCTGTATGCAGATTTTATTCAATAAATACACTGAGAAATACAATAGAGTATTGTAAGTTCTTTCTTCCCTATGATTTTAATGTTTTCCTCCAACTTACTTCATTATTATACAATGTGTATAGTACATGTAACTTACAAAATACGTATTAATAACTTTTCATGGCATTCATAAGGCTTCCAGTCAACAGTAGGCTAGAAGAAGTTAAGTTTTGGAGAAGTCAAAAGTTATATGCAGATTTTTGACTCTATGGGATGTTGTTGTCCCTAATGCCCAGATTGTTTAAGAGTCAACAGTGGGTTTGTCATACTAACTTTCTTTCTCACCTTACTGTAAATTCCATGAAACCTTTGACCAAATGAATGTTACATGCTCTCTTCTAATCTGGATTGTATTATTTTCTAATCCTCTTTCTATTTGGGCTATAATAATATCAGTCTCTTCATTTGTAATTGCCTATGTACAGAATCTTTATTGAGCATATTTCGCAGCATATCTGGTTTTCTTAGGTACTAAATTTCTAAATAAATTACATATTACACCCAAGAGTAATTTTCCTATTAAGATAGAACCTAGTCATCCTCTATCTATGCCATGGTTACATATTGAACAATATATTAGTAATAAAATGTGGATAGAAAAGATAAAGGAGGTACTTACCTGCTGTTTTCCATTACTAGAAATAATTGAATGTGAACTATAAAAAGTTCTCCCATATGCATTAATATACCTGATCTCTGTAATAGTCCCACAAATCACTAGTGTGATAGTTTAAAGAAGACCTTAAATTCTTTGCTATTCCCTTATTGGAGGGTGATTAAAATTCTCTTCCCTTGAACTTGGGCTGAGCTTAGTGACTTGCTTAACATATATAACATGGCAAGAAATTAAGACATTATAGGATTTCTGAATTATAGGAAGCCTAGCACCTACTGTTTAGGCTATTGTTCCTCTGGGGCAAAAAAGCTCCCATATAAGAAATCCATTTTCTTAGACTGCCATGTTGTGAGGAAGCTCAAGCTAGTCATACGGATAGACCAAATGGAAAAGAAAGATACCTAGCCAATCCCAGGTGTTCCAACCATCCCATCCCAGGCCAGACATATCAGGAGGAATTGAACTTGAGTATTTCAAGCAGAAAAAAAATATGGAAAAAAGCAAAGGAACCTAAAACAAAATAAAACAATAAATTCTCAGAATAAAGGTCCCTGATTGTTGATTTCAATCAAGTCTTCCCAGATATCTCCAGTCATTCAAGTCACCCCAGCTAAGGGCCCCATCACTATGGAACATAAATAAACCAGTTCTGCTGAGCCTTGCACAAACTCCTGGCCCACAAAATTATGAGCCTAGTCAAATGATGGTTGTTTTATAACGCTGATTTTTTAAAGAATTATTTATTTAATTGTATTGATTCATTCATTTATTTTATTTTGACCAGAGAGAGACATGGGGGTGGGGGCGAGAAAGTGAGCCAGGTCAGGAACTCAAACCGTGATTGGCCATGTGGGAGTGTCCAGCACCTTAACCACCATGCTACCTGCCATATCTTCCTTGGGATAAATTGTTTAGTCATTTCCAGTGTTTAGTAAGAAGTTCACATTAACACATGTGATGTTTGCCATTGCTTCCTATAGAAAGAAAATCTTTTTTTAAGTATATATGTTTTTAATTAACTTTTATATTTAATCATTGTACATCTTTACAGCATACAGCATGGTTTTTTTTCCCAGCATGAATACAGTATCAAAGAAAACTTTAATTATGAGGAAATTTGCTCTAACTTAGTAGTAATCTATGCTCCCAAGCATAGTAGTATATTTTGATGATATAGAAAAATATAACATGTCTATCTTTTCTTTTCATAGGTATCTGAGATGTTATTATTGGGCAGTTAGAACTTTAATTACCATTGGGGGACTTCCAGAGCCACAAACTTTATTTGAAGTTATTTTTCAACTCTTGAATTTTTTTTCTGGAGTTTTTGTGTTTTCCAGTTTAATTGGCCAGGTAAGTAGAGCGTGAAACCCCAGATAATAGTGCTGTCATTTTTGAAAGGCTAGCAAATCTTAATTAACTTTATAGAGGAAAAATTTAAATCAAAACCTGTTTTTATTTGTGTTTTGGTTTTAGTGTTTACTAAATTTCATCTATATTAATGACACGAAGGAGAATGTGATTGGGTCAAAGTTGACTTTCCTTCTGGACGTGAGTGTGTGTGTGTTTGTGTGTATGCATTATTCTTTAGTCAGGTGTGGCCATGCTGTGATCCTCCTGCCTCAGCATCCAAGCAGCTGGGACCACTGGTCTGTACTACCACTTCCAGCTAGTAAAATGGGCCTGGGAATTGAACCCAGGCATCCCACTTGGCATCAATGTGCCAAACAACAGCATCCAGTACTTGCTACTGTGTCTAGGCCTCCTTTTCCATTTTTAAGTCATTAAATCTACCAGAAGACCTGTCAACTAAAGCATCAATTTGGGGGACCAGCAGATGATGTAGCAGTTACGTTGCTGAACACCCACATGACCAACTGCAGTTCAAGTCCTGGACCCAGTGGCTTGAAAATCATGCCAGGCATGTATGCATGTATGCCCAAGATCCCAGGAGAAGAATGGAGAAGGGACTGCTGTGTGGCCATCTCTCCAAGGGATGATTTCTCACTTTTCCTCTCAATGTCTCTGTCTCTCTCTCTCCCAAGTGAGTGCATGTGCCCTAAGGCAAAAACCTTTAAAAAAAAAAAAAAGCCTTAGTTTGAACTCTCAGAGAAAGTTGTTTCTAAGTTAAATTCTTACCTGTAGCTTCTTGAAAATGACAAAAACTCTCTTACTTAAACATCAAATATTGTCTTAAAATGGCAATGGGTTGACTTCAGAGGTTACAAAATGCCTTCTAAAATAATTAATAAATTATTATTTCACAAATGTTTATTATGACATTTCCTGTACTTATTCTCGAGGAATCACAATCTAGTGAGAAAGTTAACAAATACATAAACATTACTTTGCAAGGCCATTAGTGTTTACAAGGGATAGAGCCCAAAATCTTTGTGAATTCCTAGATTCACACACAAGAAATAATAAGTTGGAGAGCATAACATCTTTAGAAGCTATATCTCCTTGGAAGATATTTTACATGTTACATACTAGAGAGTAAAAAAATAAAATAAAACATGCTAAGACATGTGTACCAGATGAAGAATTTGGCTAAATCACATAATGATTATTTCCGCTAGAGAAATTATTTATTCTCACTCACCACGCTCACAGTGGTAGGAATAAAACACAAGTTACAATAAAATTTAAGTATAAAAGCTTTCTTTATGGTGTTTGAAGTAGTCAAAACTCAAAGAGCACATTCATGAATTTAGTTAAGGAAACACTATTCACTGTAAACACCAGAGGAGAGTTTGGAAAGGAAAGTTTCCCAGGTAGTTTCATGGAGAAGGATGTATCTGAAATATCTTTTTAAAAGCCAGGCAGGACTTAATAGTTATAGATAGGAAGTTCAATCAATCAGAAACTGTGTGAAAATATGACAATGATAAACCACAAGACATGTTTGAGAAAACAGAGTTCCAGAAAGACTAAAGGACACTTGTAAATAAGAGAAGTAGGTAAGGACACGATATTTTAAGGGATCTGGATGCTAAACTAAAGATGTTGAGCTTTATCCTGAAGGCAATGACAAGTCAGCCAGAGAAAAATTCTGAACAAAGAATAAATTTAAAAAGATTAATCAAAATATAATATGAATTAGAAGAATTAGAAGGGATGATCCTGTTTTGAAACATACTTTTATTATTATTTTGATATGGTAAGGTGGCATGTGGTTAAGGTGCTGGGCTCTCACATGGCCGACCACAGTTCAAGTCCTGGACCTGATGGCTTGCTTTCTCACTTTCCCTCTCTCTCTCTCATCAAATAAAATAATAATAAGTAAAAATAAATAAAATAATTCTAAAAAAAAAAGGCAGTTGAGAGTATGAGATCTGGGTTAATTTGCATACAAAACACACCCTCAGAAGAATTATTCACTATCTCCAGGAATTAGATAACTCTGAGCATGGCAAGCAAAGCCCTAGGTCAGCAAGATCTCAGATGGAAATATATCAAAATACAGAAAATAAAAATACGGTTAATATAGATACACAGGGATAAAAACACTCCAGCTTGAATGTGCTAATGAAATGGAGAACGGGGTTGTAAAAGAAATTCTTTAGAATATATTTAGAACTTAGAAGATGAACATCAAGCAGTTAAAAACTAAGTATAAAATGTTATCATCTAAATGACTGGGGAAATTGTGTTAACAATGATTGAAATATGAAGCCGGTTTCCTATTTCAATTCAAATCTATTTAAATGTAAATAGCAAAAATCACATTACTTTATAACTTCTCATTACAAATATCAATATTAGGTAGTCACATCACATTCAATGTTTTTTTTAGTTTTGCAAATGAGGAAACCCCTTCTTGAAAAGATTAAGAGGCACCCCTGGTCCATACATGTAATTCATACAGTCATATGATAGAAACTTATGTAATTATGTCGATAATGGTAAAACCTAACATTTAGTGAGCACTTACTATATGTGAAGTAATTTCACAACAAAACTAAAAACTACGTCAGACACTGGTTCAATCTCCTGTTATCCAAGTGTAGATTTTGGAACAATGGCAGCAAAACCATTTGAGAAATTCAGAATTTATGTCCTACCTTGGACCTACTGAATCAGAGCCTGTATTTTAGCAGGACTTTCAAATGATTCATGTGGACATGAAGATTTGAGAAGTGCTGCTTTATATACCACACCACATCTGCTTTTAAACTGTATTCAAGGTTCCAACAGAAACAAGAAGAAATACCAAGTCATTGAGAATGTGTTACCAGAGTACAAGAGACACATCTAGGCTATTGATACCGATTTGTGCCTTAAATGCTCCTAGGGAATAAAAGATTCATGGAAGAACAGAAAGAGACAGAAGAGCCTGGGACAAATCCCCACTTATTCAAAGTTTCCAGAGCCATACGAATGACTACATCCTGAGACTAGTCATCACATTTTAACTGCAATAGTCTATTCTCCAATGCAAATCATAGAGAATATTTTCTTCCTCTCATACCCTTGTACACTTGCCTAGCCTGGAACATGTTCCTCAACTCCAACACCAGCAAAACTCACATTGCTGAAGGATAGTACACCAAGCACTCAAACTACCGTCACTATAAGTTCTTGGCCCCTCAACACAAATCAATTGTAATTTGAGAGTCCTTGGTGCTCAATACTTCCCTATTAAATCTCTCAACTCAACCGTAAATATCCCAACTCTGCCAGCTTTGGATGGCTGGGTAATGTGGGTTATCTGCCAAGAATGGCATGGAAGAGGGAGATCTAGGGATTCGGGTTATTGAAGAGAAAGTGGATATGCCACTGAGAACTGAGAAACTCAAAAAGATGGATACTGTTGGACTGTCTGCATAGCTCCTCACCAAATGCTTTCAATAAGCAGGAGAAACTATTAACTCTAAAAATGGAAACTGAGGAAGGCATCAGAGCCATTTGAGTGACGCATGCCTAGTCTTTTCATAAGCAAAAAGGACTCCACAGCTACTAGACTGAAGAGCAAAGTCTGATGAGCACAAAAGTGAGGCTCTGGTTCTTCCCTCTATTATAAACCCACAGTCAAAGCAAATTTATAGCTACTTCCTTCTCCCTATGTGAGAGGAAAAGTTGAGCTATATATCTTTTTTGTGCTGAGACCTTAAAGATCAGCTTTTATCCTAGAGTGGGTTTTTATGGCTGAGTTATAAACATTCGAGAACTAAAACCTGACAGATCCTTAAGTATTGTCACAGCAGTAGATGATGCTTCAGTAATTTCAGCACATTTCAACTTCTGCTGAATACTATGCCTTAAGCATGATGAGATTTGATTTTATCTGTCTAAACAGCACAAAGGGAAGCACAGAGGTTGCAATTTCATGATGAACTGAGTCTATATAGCCAGGCACACTGGAAAATCTATGAAGGATGCTTTCAAAGCAAGACGCCAAAATGGACTCACCATTCTGCCAGATAATGGCTCACTTTTCATTGCACTTCCTTGGATAAGTGCAAACTGCAAAACATTTTAAATAGTCAGTAATATTTTTGCAATAATATTCAAATAGGCAAAAAAAAAAAGGAAACGTGCAGTCCTGTGCATGGTGTGGCTGAATCTTCACAAAAATCTCACATGGTAGGATTATAAGATTAATGACCAAATCTTATTATTGTCTTCATTGGATCAGAGAGAAGGTACAATGTGCCCAAAATTTTATGGAAATGGATAAAATTAGAACCCAATATCAGTGTGTTTTATGCTATATAGTCAGGACACTCAAATGGAATGTATTATATAAGGACATTTAATTCAACTGCACTTTTAGTAACACCTCCAATTCCTCAGCTGGGTGTGCAATGACATATTTGTGTTTATATATATGTATGTGTGTGTGTGTGTATATATATATAAAATTTAGACAGAGGTTTTTGCTGTACGGCATGTATGCTTACCAGAGAGACAGAGAGAAACAGAGAAACAGAAAGTGAGAAATCACAGCCTCCCCCCACAGAGGGAATGGCCACATCACAATCCCTTCTCCTCCATTATCTTCCCAGGATCTTGGGCATGCACACACACACACCTGGCATGAGTTTCAAGTCACCAGGTTCGGGAGTCAAACTGCAGTCGGCCATGTGGGAGTCTACTTAAATAATCACTACGCTATCTGCTGGTCTCATATTTGTGTTTTTAGATGCGAGATGTAATTGGGGCAGCTACAGCCAACCAGAACTATTTTCGTGCCAACATGGATGATACCATTGCCTACATGAACACATACTCCATTCCTAAACTTGTGCAGAATCGAGTTCGGACTTGGTATCAATATACGTGGGACTCTCAAAGAATGCTAGGTAAGCAAGCAGATTACTGATTACATTCCTATAAACCTTGTCATGTAATGAAAATGTTGTGAGGTAGAAGCAGAGACTAATTGAATTTGAACGAAAAATTGAAAAACAATTATATATAATCTCCGAAGAATTCATTAATACCATAGGATATTTTTCTCCTTGTATATGCAGCCATATCTTTTTGCTTATGCAAACTTTGGGAGAGGAAGGCTAAATTCTATTCAGTGTCTACTGGATGCTAAGTATGATGAACATTGCCGCATATAATTCTCTCCTTTCTCTCACGCACACACACATACACACACAAAGAAAAGAGCAGCATCCCTCTATGCCTCTCCCATTCACTGCAGGCCACACAGTTGTTTCTGAGACTTTTAACAATTAACGATGTGTACTAGTAGTACTACAATACTGGAGTTAAAAAGACTTTTTATTGGGACCAGCAATTAGCGTAATGGCTATGTCGCTGGACTCCCACGTAGTCGACGCGGTTCGCGTCTTGGACCCGGTGGCTTAAAACTCACACCGGGCACGTGTGCGTGCGTGCCCAAGATCCCAAGAGGAGAATGGAGGAGAAGGGATTGCAGCGTGACCATCCCCCCTGGGGGGTGATTTCTTGCTTTCTATCTCTCTGTCTCTCTTTGTCTGTCTGGCAAGCGCACGCGCCCTGTAGCGAAAACCTCTCCAAAAAAAAATACTTTTTATTAAAGAACATAAAGTAAGTTAAACATAATGTGCTAACTGATGCTAACCAAAATCAGCTTTTAGTGTGGTACTTACTATATAAAAATAGGAATTAGGTACCTTGAGAAGCCAAAGGGAAGTTACTGCCTCTATTGTGCAATGAGATTCTTCTATCACAAGTGTTCCCATGAGTGGAAAGCAATCACTCACTCGTTGTTGATAGTAGAATGTTTTCTTCACCTTTACACCACTCTTAAGAGACTTAATTTTGTGTGCTGTAAAGATGTACAGTGATTAAATGTAAAAATAAATAAATAAATAAAAATAAAAGAATAAATAAATTGAGGGGGAGAGAAACCACCTTGTACCCCATTATGTGCAACTATTATATGTCAGTTAAAAATTATTTTAAAATTGGAACCAGCAGATAACATAGTGGTTACATTGTTGGATTCCCACATGACCAATCACAGTTTAAGTCCCAGACCTGGTGGCTTGAAAATCACACCGGGCACATGTGTGTGTGCCCAAGATCCTGGAAGGAGAATGGAGGAGAAGGGATTGTGGCGTAGCCATCCCTTTGGAGGGTGATTTCTCACTTTCCCACTCACTGTCTCTGTCTCGCTCTCTCTCTCTCTCTAGTGAGCACAAGTGACCTAAGTCAAAAACCTCTTTAGCAATTATATTTTAAAATAGGGGCCGGTAGGTGGCATGATGGTTACATAGCTGACTGCAGTTCAAGTCCTAGACCTGGTAGCTTGTTTTCTCTCTCTCTCCCTCTCTCTCTCTCTCCGGTCAAATTAAATTTTAAAATAATATTAAATAAAATAATTATTTTTAAAAATATTAAAAAAATTAAAACATTGCAAAAAAAGAAGAGACTCCAGTCTTATGTTTAGAACCTCTTGTGGAATCATAAGTGACTAGTTAATAAGCCTTTCTCATGACCATCTACAGCTGCTCCTGAGGGCACTTGGAATGGGGAAGAAGAGCCATGGAAGGACTGGTGGGAGGCTCCCTTGCTTTCTTGCTATAGCAGTTACAGATGACCCGGTTCCTTGGCATAGGATGCATCTAGAGACAAACAGATCACAGAAATAAGAATCTATGTTTTGATATAGAGGATTTTCATGTTTAGAATACATATTGGAATCAACACAGAGAGACAGCAGTTTTTCTCTTTTCCAAATAGATATAAGAAAACATCAAAAATAATCAATTCTAAGAAACCTTTGACACAATAGACATTAAAACAAAGCAGTTTCATTTATGGTTGATTTTATCAGCCTGAGGACCCATCATTTAATTCACATGTAGAAAAATCTATAATGTATTCACATTCTTTATCGAGTTAATACACATGTACATAACAATAATTAGAATTTGCTCACTTAGCACATTTCTTCTTTAGACCCCAGTCCCAGCTAAGCCACCTAGTAATTACATACAATTGACAAAGTCACTTACAACCTCTCTGGCCTTTAGTTCTTTTTTGTTTTTCTTCTTCCTGCAAAGTAAGAATGGGAACTGTTACCATTAGGGTTGTCATAAGAGTCACATAAGATAAAGGCCTAGCAGAGCTTTCAAATGCCACATGGCACTTCTCTGCTTTTCTACCCCTGAGCTATTAGGGCTGGAACCAATGGACTCAGAAAATAAGAGCGAGATGCTTTTTGCATCTCTACTTGTTTACTAACCTTTGTCACAGGAACATTAAACTTATTTCAATTTTTAGCAAGCATAATAGTCTGGAATTATTTAATGCATCATGCATAGTTAAAATACTTCTTTTCTTTTGTGAGCATAATGGTGTTATGGTGATAGAAGTAATGAAAATGTAGAATTTGATGCAACTTTATTTATAAAAAGGGCTGACATTTCATTTCTTTTATTTAAAAAATTTTTTTTACTTACACTATGGTGATTTATTTCATTCATTATTCTGCTTTTTGGGGTTGATGTGTTTATCTGTGAAGATGAGTCTGAATTGCTTGAGAAACTGCCAACTACAATGCGGTTAGCCCTGGCTGTTGATATGAACTTCAACATCATCAGCAAAGTCGACTTGTTCAAGGCAAGTGCTTTTATAGTTAATAGAAAGAGACCATATCAATTTCTCTGTGAAGTCTATGCTCTTACTTTATATAGCATTTATGATTTTTTCCCCTTGTGTGTTAGTCAAAATAACCTGGAGAATTTATGTGGAATTAAAAAGTCAAATAAATTACAGGTCTCTTCTCAGCAGATGACTTATTCTTTGGAAGTCTCTCTCTTCTAATTGGTGTCAAAGAAGAGTTCTTCATCTTCTTGCATGAATTTAAATATAATTAAGCTCTCCAGCTCTATGTCTTTGCTAGGATGTACTTTACCTCCCATTTATGCACATGCCTTTACACTGTATGACAAATCAGTCTCAGATTAGCTCTGGATTGACCTGACAATCAGAGAATCATGCCTAATCAGGTCTCCTAGTGTAAATGCTTTATGATTTAAGACTTTTAAGACGGCCCAATTTCAATTTAAAGATTTCTCCCTTATTTTCCAGGAAAATAAAATGTATAACAAAAACATTGTTAAATGTTTGAATGTTTTTAATTTTAGTTCTTTATGCATTACATTGCATAAATATTTTTCTCACCTACAGAAGTTGGGAAAAGTAGGGGAGTGGGGGGAATAGAGAGGGGACTGGTTGGTGTGTATAAAAATACAGTTAGAAAGGAGAATGAAGTTCTAGTGTTCTAAAGCACAGTAGGTGACCATAGTTAACAGTAATTTAGCGGATATTTCCAAATAGCTACAAGAGAGGATTTTGAGTGTTCCCAACACATTTGAGGTGACAGATATCTTTATTACTCTAAAATGACCATTACACATAACATACTTATTTTGAAATGTTACACTGTGACCCACAAATATGTACAATTAATTCATATTGTGTCCCTTCAATATTATAATTTTTTACAATAAATATAAACATGCAAGAGGGGAATAAATTCTTCACTTATGATTTAATTTTGTGTGGCAGTCACTGATTTATTCATTCAAATAACTCATTTAACAAATACTTATGACATTTGTACTATGTTACAGTCATTGTTTTACTTATTTTTAAAATTTAATTCGAATGTTTTTCATGGAAGAGTGTGTATGTGTCCTCATATGAGAAGGGAAAAGAGAGAGAGGTGACCCCTCCATAGTACCTGGTCACACAGCAGTCCCCTTTCTCCCATTCTCTAGCTCATCTAAGCCTAGCCACTCATACATGTGCCTGGCGCATCTAAGGCAGACAGGGCAGTGGATACCAACCACAGTGTCCCTGTGAGATCCAGCTTCTCTTAGAGCATTAACCCTAGTCACAGGGAATATAGTAGTTAAAAACAAATACAGGGATCCATCAGTTGGCGTAATGGCTATGTTGCTGGACTCCCATATAGTCAACTACAGTTCGAGTCCCAGACCCGGTGGCTTAAACTCATGTCAGGCACGTGGGTGTGCGTGCCCAAGATCCTGAGAGGAGAACGGAAGGGAAGGGATTGCAGTGTGGCCATCTCCCCTGGGGTGTGATTTCTCACTTTCTGTCTCTCTGTCTCTCTCCGTCTTTCTAGCGAGCTCACATGCCCTATAGCAAAAACCTCTCCCCACCTCCCGCCCCAAAAAAAAAAGAAAGAAAGAAAAGAAATACACAAATGCACACCTTTGGCCAGAATCCTCAAGCCAGTGTCTGTCCTTACTAGCCACCAACACCCATGGATGGGCCAATAAGGTCAAAGTGGCAAGTACGCCAATCAAAGTACCCACCATTCTTGTGACCTTAAACCTGCACTCTTTC
>NW_006160230.1:1376061-1393235 GCF_000334495.1 Tupaia belangeri chinensis
CATCTCCTTGGTAGGGTAGGCTGAAGCACCTCCAGTTTCAGCCCCCTGGGATCTCTTTCTCTCAATAAACTTTCCATTTTCTCTGGGAAAAAAAGAAATACACACATGGAGCCTAAATCCCAGAAGAGAAAAATGAAAAATAAATATATAACATATGTGGCAGTGATAATACTATAAGCAAAAACAGGCTATGGAGAATGAGAGTGGTACTGGTCACAACAGGTTCCTCTGATGAAATGCATTTAAGCATTTGAGCAGAGAACTGCAAGAACCAAGGAATGAGCTATGCAGATATTGAGAGAGGAGAGAGAGGATGTGCAGGGGGAAGGGAATATTACAGGATAATGGAAAACATGAAGCCCTGAGCCAAAAACACACTGCAAGGAAGCCAGAGTGGATAGAACAAAGACAAAGCAATGAAAAGTATCAGTAGTCACATAAATAAATAAATAAATAAATAAATAAATAAATAAATAAATAAATAACAAAGGGAGGGGTAGACTAAGGCAAAAAGCAAATTATTGGAGGGTCTTAGTGGCTATAGTACATACTTTGAATTGTACTCTGAGATGTAAAGACACTGAGGATCTTGAGCAGAAAGTGACCTGTTCAAGATCACTTTAAAAGGGTTATCCTTCAGGTACGTCCCATATCCTATAGTGATTAAGAAAACCTGCTCTCACCTGACCAAATGTGGTATAAAACCCCATATGGGCAGCTTAAAAAATGTGGTGTGCGGGGGAACCAGCAGTTAGCGTAATGGCTATGTCGCTGGACTCCCATGTAGTCGACTGCGGTTCGTGTCCTGGACCCAGTGGCTTAAAACTCACGCCGGGCGCGTGTGCGTGCGTGCCCAAGATCCCGAGAGGAGAATGGAGGAGAAGGGATTGCGGCGTGACCATCCCCCCTGGAGGGTGATTTCTCGCTTTCTGTCTCTATGTCTCTCTCTGTCTGTCTGGCGAGCGCACGCATCCTACAGTGAAAATCTCTCCAAAAAAAAAAAAATGTGATGTGCGTACATGCCCGCACCCAAACTCAACAGTATGGAAAAACAGAGAAGGAATTACAGCATAATTATGCCCCATTTGATGGGGTGCTTTCTCTCTCCCTCTTCCCTTTCTCCCTTTCTCTCTCTCTCTCTCTCTCTCTCTCTCTCTCTCTCATGAGCATATGTGCTCTCTGTCAATTAAAACAAAAAAAGGGTTATCCTCTTCTTGGAGTGTGGAGAATAGTTCTTAAGAAGCAAGAGTAGAAGTCAAGGAGACCAGATGGAAGTTATATCTATCTGTAGAAGAGATGTTGGTGACAAGACCCAGGGTGACAGCAGGAGAGTTGTCAGGAAGTGGCCAGATATTGGTGTATTCTGAGAAAAAGCTCACAGTTTTCACTATTTGATTGTGTGACAAGACAAAGAGACAAAAAGGGACCAAAGGATGACTCCAAGAATTTAGGAATTTAGGATAAACAGGTAGAACACAGATATGATTTCCAAAATAGGAAATTTTAGAGTAAACAAAAGTTTGGGAGGGTAGAAATCAACTCTTTGTTATTGGATACTGCTGTGGTTTCGATCGTATCTCCTCCAAAATCATGTTGAAATTCAGTCTCTGAAGCAGCAGTGTTTGGAAGTGTTGCCTTTGGACGAAGATGAAGTCATGAGGGCTGTGCTCTAATGAATGGGATTAACTCCTTAATAAAAGGTTAAAAAGCACTCGCTTGCCCATCTCATTATCTACAATATGAGGTCACAGCCTTTCTGCCCCCCATTATTAAACCCACTTTACCCACTCCCCACCCAAAAGATGCAGTACAGGTGCCATTTTGAAAGTGAGAGCAGCCTTCAACAGACACCAAATCTACCACACCTTGATACCTTGATCTTAGGCTTTCCAGTCGTCAGAGCTATGAGAAATAAATTGCTATTATTTAAAAATGACTCAGCCTGTGTTTTTTGTTTTTGTTTGTTTGTTTGTTTGTTTTGAGAGAGAGTTTTCAAGGCACATGGGTTTGCCAGAGAGACAGAAGGAGATAAAGTGAGAAATCACCTCCCTAAAGGGGAGAGCCACCCCACAATCCCTTCTCTTCCATTCTCCTCTCAGGATTTTGGGCATTCATGCACAGATGCTCAGCAAGAGTTTCAAGCTGCTTGGTCTGGGACTCAAACCACAGTCAGCCATGTGGGTGTCCAATTCCTTAACCACTACACCACTTACTGGACCTAGTCTGTGGTATTTTGCTAATAGCAGCACAAAGACAGATGTGTTAGTTTGGTGACTATTAGACTTCTAGATATAAATGTCCACGTAGAGTGACCAGCATATGGCATGGTCTGGACTCCCACGTAGTTGACCACGATTTGAGTCCTGGACACAGCACCTTAAAACTCACACTGAGCATGTGTGCATGCATGCCCAAGATCCCTAGAGGAAAATGAAGGAGAGGAGATTGCAGCATGGCCATCCTCCCTAGAGGTGATTTCTCGCTCTCTATCTCTGTCTCTTTCTGTCTCTCCAATGAGTACACACACCCTATAGCAAAAATTTCTAAAAAAAAAAAAAAGAAAGAGAAATGTCATATAGAGCATTTTATCTTAGATCTCTCAGGGTAGAAGTCTAAGCTGGAGCAATAAAAGTGGGCCTCTCAGCACACTGAAGTATTTTAAGCCATGATACTCAATACTTAGGATGCATGTGTAGGCAGAAAATCCAGACAGAAGGATACGTCTTGAAAATACATAATTAATACCATTAGGGACAAAATGAAGAAGCAGATGGTATATTGTAGAATAGCTAAACAGAGTCACTCTCAATATTAGGTTAACTAATGACTCTGAAGGACACTAGAATTAAATCACTATTCTAAGACTCTTTTCTTGATCATATTCTATGCAAGTTTTCCATCAAGATTTTGATAAAAATACAAAGATGTGATTCTCAAATTTGCAAATAACACAAAGTATGAACGAATAATATAAACTGTGTTAATTACAAAATTCTGAATTACTGAATACTTTGAAACAATTAGCAAGATAACGAGATTAACTTCTGCAAGCATAAAAGTAATATTCTGCACGGAGGGCCAAAATTAAAATACTACAGATGTGAAAATAGCAATAGATTCTTTGTAACAATTCTATTTAAACTTGGCAGGTTATTTGACCTCAAACTCTATATGAGTCAAGAGAATTATGTATGAGATTGAAATTTTAACATAATATTGGTTCTTTTGATGATTTAAACTACATTTGGATTAACATATCTCATTGCAAACAACCAATGTGAAGACAAGTTGACAAGTTAGAGTATGTTCTAGTTACGGGGTCAATAGTAGTGGCTGAGTAGAGAACCAAGAAGATATTAAAAGGATGATCCTATAACATTATTCTGTGATGACAGAAATCAGATCAAAGTTTGCTTGTACAAGGGTATGGTGATAGGGATATTGAATAGACCAGGTATGAGGGAGTCTTGTGGGTGTTGAAAGTGTTTTGTGTTTTGCTAAGAAAGTTACAAGTGTTTTTATTTGTCAAAACGGATCGATTGTCCTTTAAGATTTATACCTTTCACTATATTTTTTATTTTCATTTAAAAAAAGAATGACCTCAAAGAAAATGTATAGATGTTGAAGATTTTTAGTTTGCGGAAAAATTCTATATTCTAAGAAATTTTATGTGTTACATGAATAAGGAATGAGACTCTATATTGTCTAATGAAATGAACTCAACCGTAAACTCGCTCTCTAAGTTGCAGATACTTCTACAGAAGTAAAGCTTCCTGGGAAAAATATTTGGTCCTAATTGCCTTTGGACATGCAGCACATACCAGTATCTGAAAGAGTAGCTGCTTAATAAAGGTCTTAAGAATGGAGGAAGAGGGTGGCAGCAGGTGGCGTGTTGGTTAAGACGCTGGGACTCCCACATGGTGGACTGCAGTTTGAGTCCCCGATTCAGTGGCTTGAAAATCCCTCTGGACACACGTGTGTGCATGCCCAGAATCCTGAGAGGAGAACGGATTATAGTGTGGCCATTCCCCGAGGGGGTGACTTCTGACTTTCCCTCTCTCTCTCTCTGTCTCTCTTTCTGGTGAGCACACAAATCCTATGGCAAAAACAAACAAACAAACAAATGATGCACAGGTACCAATTCTTGGAGATTAAAGGAAAGTAGTTTGAAAGATTTTTCATTTCACAAATTTGAGAATGGATAGTGATCTACAATTTATTTGCAACGCAGCACCAAAGATTGAGTCTAAACAAGTAACCATGCCGCAGTTTTTCCAAAGACACATGTCTATTGTTTAATTTTGCATTATGCTCAAGTTAACCCTTAAAAGTATAAGCAGACTTACATTTCTTTCCCTTTAGCTTTGTGAATATATTTATATATTTCGAGAACAGCGTATGTCATAATGCTTTGGCAAAACAAATATAAGTAATGCTGAAGTATCATAAATCATCTTAAGGACAATGTCACATAAAGGTCCTCATACTGTCCATAATCCTTCCATTCCAATAATGCTGTCACCAAACTCCCTGACATACCCAATTCTTAAATGCCCTCAAGCACTCTCAAAACTGTCTGAAACATAATTAAGTCAAATTAAGGAACAAAACTATTGCTAGCCTTGAATATTAAAATTGATATGTATCTTCACACAAATAATAATAGCCATTGTTTATTGTGTTTGCTATGTACCACACATTACTAACTGCTTCATTACCTTCTTTCAATTAATTCCCACAGAAACACTCTTGTTATGAGCAGAATTATCTCCTCAAAGATTCGTATGTTGAAGTTCTAACTCCCAGTACCTTGGAATGGGACTATCTTTGAGATAGGGCCTTTAAGGAGGTGACTGATTTAAAAATGAGACTGGCATGGTGGTTCTTAATGAAATTTGGAACTCTTTTTTTTTTTTTTTTTTGGTGCTCAATAAAGAGTCTCATTCACCCTTTGGGCTGGACTCATTCAACTCCACTGCAAAGGTCTCTCCGTTGACTCCAAAGCTTTTTAACAGTCTGTTACTGGGTCCCACTGCCTCCAACAACAAAACTGAAGGTTCTAGCCTTCGCGACCTCCTTCACTCCGGGCCTGGAAAACTTCCTCAGACCCCCTTGGACACAGGCATACCCTTCCCCCCGGTCTTCTCTACATCCTCAGCAGTAAGTGCCCTCTACAACTCTAGCCTTTGCTACTTTTCCATGAAAGGACCATCGGAGATCTGATCATTGGGTTAGAGGATATGTGGGTGATTCGTTTCTACTTTATCTGTCAAGCTGACAAGATTTCTCTTTACATTAAGTTATGGTAACGTTTGAGATCCTCTGAAGTAGTGAGCCTTTCCTACCATGTTAGGGAGTCAGTAAAAATTGAGACATTGACATTTTTCAGTCCTCAGCAAAAGAGTTACTACATTCATTAATCACTTCATTTTCTTGATAATCACAGGCATTAATGCCTTTTTTTTTTTTTTAAGGTAGATTTTTGCTTAGGGGGCATGCGTTCACTAGAAAGACAGAGAGACAGAGAGACAGAAAGCAAGAAATCACCCCCCAAGGGGGATGGCCATGCTGCAATCCCTTCTCCTCCATTCTCTTCTCAGGATCTTGGGCACACACGCACACACATCTGGCTTGAGTTTAAGTCACCCGGTCTGGGACTCGAACCACAGTCGACTACATGGGAGTTCAGTGACATAGCTATTATGCTAACTGTTGGTCCCGAAATTTGAAACTTCTAAGAAGAGGAAACTTAGACCCATTAAACAAAGAGACACTAGAGGTACCAATGCACTAAGACCACGTGAGGACACAGGGAGGAGGTGGCCACCTGCAAGCCAAGGAGAGGGGTCTCTGAAGAAACCAAAATCTGCCAACACTTTGATCTCAGACTGCTGGGCTCCAGAATCGTGAGAAAATTATTTCTGTTGTTTCATCCATACAATCTAGTATTTCATCATGGCAGTCCTGGCAAACTAATGCACATCTTAATAAAATGTTGTTACTGTCCCCATTTTACAGATAGATGTGCAAATTATTTAACTGACTCTGAAGTCACAGTGGCTAAGCCACAAGAAAGAATTTAAGCACAGGTTTTCTTACACCAAACTCTGTACATGTAGCCACTATATAAGACTGCTTTTCAGTTCCACACAAACCCTATCTGGATAACTGCTAAAATGGGGAGGAACTGGGAGAAGGTTCACTGGAGTCAAAGTCAAGTCCAAAACTTGCCTCTTTTTGGAGGCTTAGACTTGGCACATCGGTTAGATTTACTGAATTTCACACTCACTTATCTACTCTCCTTCTACATAAAAGACCTTGAATCGTGTGCATTTTTTCTCTCTTAATCAAAGCAGATAGAATTAGAGTCACAGATTTTCACTAAAACTTTACTTCAATCAATTGTGGTTAATTACTAAGATTTGCTGCTTCAACATGGGGTGATCAGAGTGTTGAAATAGCTTTGAAATGAATAGCCATATTATACTTTTAAAAAGTTTTTCACAAAAATGACTCTTTTTTGCAGATTCCATGTTATTCTGGGTTCAAGCACAATTATTAAGATAACAAGAAGTGATTCATTTCTAAAAAATTGGGCAATTTTCCCTCATTTCTGATGATTTATTATTTTTATTTCGATTTTTAAATATATTTTATCAAATTAAATGCTAGGGAGATCACATTTTTGTCTCTGCCACTAAATTACCCACCAGAAATGGGAGGGAAGTTAATAAAAGTTCTATGGCATCACCTAGTGGCAAACATCAAAATTGCACCCTTTAGAAACAAGCTCACAGCTCAACCGTGGGAAACCAGGGACTAACAGATACCAAATTGGAAACTGTCCCCCGTCTGTCAAGGAAGGCAAGATGTGTCCTGCTATTTGCTGCTTTGGCTAAAATGCTGAAACCATCCCAAACAAGATACATTAATGGGATCTGTGACTCATTGTGATCATGTGGCAAACAGAGATTGGAACTGTTGTGACTTCTGCATGGGGAAAGATGAGGAAATGTTTTGCGTGAGTGACAGACCAAGCCAGGAATAGAACGGGGATGGCAAAGTGATTTCTAATGCTCACACACAGCTCCCCAGCAGTGCCATCCTAGTCAGACGTGCCATCTTGTATTTACTGCCGGGGGGGCCTCAAATTAGAGCAGAGAGACTGTTTCCTTTTTAACTTTATGTTCACCCTGGTGGTATCTGTAATAACGTATTGTTAACTGAGGTTTTTTTTAAGTATTTTTAACAGTGAGAGTATAACCTAGATAAACTCCATTCAACTACATATCCTGAGTACTTACTCTGTCTAAGACACTGGGCTGGGTACTAGGAGACACCCCAGTTAGGACCTAGGCTTTATCTACTTTCCAGGGCTCCCTAATAGGGTGAGGAAACTAAATAAATAACACCCCCGGTTGTTGTATGGTGATTAAATGACCTAAAACATGAAAAAGTGCTTATATCTGTACCTGGCACACAGGAAGTTATATCACTTTTGTAACTGTAATAACTATTATAGTAGTCATTACTATTATTATTAAATGAGAAATAAAACTTCCAGAATGACAGGGGTGTTTCTGCCCAATAAAATCAGGCTCTCCGTGTGGCCCTGCTTGATCGTAGGAGATGAATTAGATTCATCCCCAGGGTTCTGTCCACCGCATGACTATCCACTGTGATTATGATACTGAAGCTCCTAGAAAAATAGAATTATTGTCAGGCTTTAAGGAGCATGTGATTGAGATCGTTTTTATTCGTGTTTGCAAATATTGAGTCTATTGGGTCTGATATCACTGAGAATTCAATATTCCTAAGTTATGCATCGTCAGACACTGTAGCTTAGTCTCACATCTGACCCTACTGCTCCCAGCAGCTACCGAACAGTAGCGTGGTATAAATAAGAGCAGGAGCACCTGCACCCAGAATCCCTGCCCGAGACACTCACCCATCACTTGCTTGTCCTGTGAGAATGGAGTTTAACACAGAACAAAGTATTTCCTCTTATATAAACAAGGCTGAATTTGAAAAAGCCCAGAACACCATTTTTTATGCTTTAGAGTGACTTAAATTCACAGTGAGTTTGAAACTACTGGCAATATCTTAAGTTCTATTCAAAAGAAAGCTAGAGTGAACCTAGAAATGGAGAAATCTTACAGGACTACAACAGTAGGAATTCCAAAGATAAATTTTGTCAATTTTACAGTTGTTTTCAGAGTTTGCCATTATTAAAAGAAGAATGTCCTAGGTGCAAGAACTACCATCAAACTTGTAGGTTATGTTTTGAATAAAAATAGATCTGCTCCCATTCCATTGAAATCGCCAGGATCCTTATTCGAGTCTTATCTAGTTTTTATACAACACTGTCCAAAATGAAATAATAATTTCTAACTTTATTCTATGTATCTGTCCATGATTTAGTGCCTAGTATGTCCCAAACCCTGGTGAGACACTAGGGGTACAGGAGTGACCTTGACCTTAAGTTACTCCAAGTGTAGATAAAAAACACGGGCTCTGATGACATTCTTCTTCCAATAATTGCTGCATGCCTGACCTTAAGGAATGTCAATAAACTTCCCAAAACTTAGTCCTTCATCTAAAACAGGAGTGTTGGCAAAATAGCTATTAATGCCAGGTATTACAGGAAGCTGGAAGAATTAAACAGGTAAATAAGAAAACAGTAATATTTAATACAATTTGTTTTTTGTTTTTTGTTTTGTGAGAGTTTTTTTTTTTTCCGCTATAGGGTGTGTGCACTCTCCAGACAGACAGAGACAGAGAGACAGAAAGCGAGAAATCACCCCCCAGGGGGGATGGTCACGCCGCAATCCCTTCTCCTCCTCTCAGGATCTTGGGCACGCACGCACACGCACCCAGAGTGAGTTTTAAGCCACCGGGTCCGGGACGCGAACTGCGGTCGACTACGTGGGAGTCCAGCGACATAGCCATTATGCTAACTGCTGGTTCCCACAAATGTTATGTTTTAATAAAATGTTAATAGTGGTGCTTATACCAGTACTCTCACTTTATAGTTGGAAAGGCACACTTGTGAAACAGTGGCTGTGCTCTGATTTTCTGTAAATGAGAAAATTTCCTGATGCCTTCTATCAAAGAGATCGAGCTGGGTTACAAAAAAATAAGCTAGCCCTGGGACATAATTCTTTTTAATCATATAATAATGGAACAAAGTGTATCTCAAGACAATAATCATCTAGAGACAAAAAGAAAAAGATAATAATTCTCCGACACATCATAAAACATAACGACTTCATAATGCAAACTTCATTTCACCAAGCCTAAATCAAGATATGAAGGATTTAGTCCTAAACCATAGCTTCCCTAAGGCCAGTGGCCCCTTTCCATAAAGCAACCATTAAGGGTATAGAATCGCGTAATTGGTAACAATCTTAAAATTTTACTATATACAGCTGCTATGTTCAGCTTGCATAATTTGACCCATGTTCTATCCAAATATGTTAATAAATGGCCATATTTTTAAATATATTTTTGTTTCAATTTCTTTTATACTTTCAATTATGTATGTCACTTAGCTTGCAAAGCAAATATTCCAACATGTATACGTTTCTCATGAGAAATATATACACATCATTCTCAACAGACAGTAACCCATCTCTCTGTCCCACCAATGCTCTGCCCCTCCATTTCCCTCCCCAATATCCCTTCTCAGTCTCTCCTCCTTCACCTGCCCTCTTCTCACACTGTATCCAGTATTTATAACCACTTTCTATGTTTCTATATCCTCTAGTCATTCAGTTTCAGCCATAGAGAGTGGACAGTCAGTATATATTAAGTGGAGATATACAACGTCTCTCCTTCATAGCCTGACTTGCTTTACTCAGCAGTAAGTCATCCACATTCATCCACTTTCTTTCAAAAGCCAGGGTCTTGTTTTCTATGGCTGAGTAGTATTCCATAGAGTATATGTGCCACACTTTTCAATCCATTCATCTGTTCATGGGCATTTGGGTGGTTCCATGTCTTTGTAATTGTGAATAATGCCGCAATGAACATCGATGTGCAAGCACTTTTCCAACTAAGGATTCGTCTGTCCTTTGGGTAGATAACAAGGAGTGGGATTGCTGGGTAATATGGTAGTTCTATTTGTAGATCTTTGAGGAATCTCCCTGTTGTTCTCCGTAGTGACTGGACCAACTTACATTCCCATCAGCAGTGTAGGAGAGTTCCCCTTTCATCACACCCCTGCCGGCGTTTATCATTTTCTGTTATTTTAATCTTAGTCATTCTGACTGGGCTTAAGTGGTATCTCATTGTGGTTTTGATTTGCATCTCCCTTATAATGAGGGATGTTGAGCATTTTTTCATATACCTTTTGGCTACTCATTTATCTTCCTTAGAGAGTGTTTTTTTCAACTCTTTCTCCCGTCTTTTAATAGGGTTGACCCCTACCTCTCACCATTGACAAAAATCAACTCAAGGTGAATCAAAAATCTAAGCCTAAGACTTCAAACTATAAAATTACTGCTGGAAAACACTAGAGAAACTCTGAGGGACATTGAGGTAGGCAAAGACTTCTTAAATAAGACCCTCAAAAGCATGGTCAATAATCCCAAAAATAGACAAGTGGGATTAGATCAGATTAAGGAGTTTCTACACTGCCAAGGACATGCTAATCAGTATGGATCAACAGCCCTCAGAATAGAAAAAAATATTTTTGTAAACTATGCATCAGATAAGGAACTGATAACCAGAATAAACAGGGAACTCAAGCAGCTAGCCCCCAAAAAAGATGATCAACCATATTTTAAATGACTTGAATGCTTTTCTCCAGGGAAATCCAAGGTATGAGCTGAAAGTTATTGATGCAAGTGCTGGTGTGTTTTTCTACTGAGAAGAGCACTAATTGTTTTAGGACTTATCTCTGAGGATGGTCTAACACTTCGCATTGATTTGTTTTTCTTTATTAGTGCTTTCTGCTAGTAAACCCACCTGAAAGATAGAAGAGGAAAGACAAAATGTGTTTTGCCACAAAGGAAGAAATTTTTATTTTTAGTAACATTTAAAATTGATAAAACATTTAAGTTGAAGTCTCATCAGTTCTCCCCAGACATGGCCACTATGATGATTTTTAAGGGTCTCTTTCCAATTCTCATTTTTATTATATTTTATATCCATATAAACATAAATAATAAGGGTTTTTTTTTCATTTTTTCAAGGTTGGAATCAAATCAAGCACGTTCTATATTTTGCTTTTTGTTCAGGCCTCATAATTTGTTGAGTTTATTCAGATAAATATGTGTTTATAGTTTATTTCTTTTAACTACTCTATGCTATTCCATCCTGCAAGTATTCAATATTTTACCTGCCCACAGATTGCTATTGTGTTGGTTTCAATTTTTTCAGCATTTTAAAAAATACTGTCATACTGTTGTGATTTCCTCTCATGTGGTCTTGGGCTTTCTCTCTGGAGAGTGGCTATAAACTCTAGCCCTGTCCTTATGTGCCCCAGGGAGGTGGTTGTGGATGTTTACGGTGTGCTGTTCACAGGACACTTCTTTATCCTGGCAGACAGCCTAATGCCTAGATGTTTGACATGTGACCCTATGTCCCTCTCATAGGTAATGTGTTTACACCAGCAAATGCCCTTGTGGCTCTTGCTTCATCTGCATCCAGTTTATTCCTACCAAAGAATCCCTTCTCCTCCATTTCTTTCTCCTTTGAAATTTTGGGTACGCACAAACCACACTGGGTGTGTTTCTCAAGGCACCAAATTTGGGACTTAAACCATGTGCTTGGTGAAATTCAGCAACCTAAGCCACCAGGCCATGGCCTGACCAAATCTAAGCAGATTTTTTGATATCTGCTGCTTCTCTCTGTATACAAATGATTAAGAGTTAATTCCATTGCAGTAATGTTCCAAATATGTATATGCGCGAGACCTTCCAATTATATTTCTAATGCATTTTCTTTAAAAATAGCAGACATTAACTTTCTTTAGTAAAGAAGAGCCAAACGGGAACCAGCAGTTAGCGTAATGGCTATGTTGCTGGACTCCCATGTAGTCGACTGTGGTTCGCGTCCCGGACCCGGTGGCTTAAAACTCATGCCGGGCGCGTGTGCATGCGTGCCCAAGATCCCGGGAGGAGAATGGAGGAGAAGGGATTGTGGCATGACCATACCCCCTGGGGGGTGATTTCTCACTTTCTGTCTCTATGTCTCTGTCTGTCTGGCAAGCACACGCACCCTATAGCAAAAACCTCTCCAAAAAAAAAAAAAGAGTCAAACATCAATCTGAAGTTTGTTTGTTTTTCTTTTTTAGTGGATTTCAAATGATCAGAATGCAGATTTCCAAAATGATGATAGCATTTAGATAAACTGGGAACAAGAGTCATTTATTTAGAAATTTCTGCTGAAAAAAAAACATACTTTAAAAAAATAATAATTATGTTAGTGATATGATAAGCTATAAGACATGATAGGGCTAAAAATATATAAATAAAAATTATATACTATGTGCAAAGCAAGAACATATCAAGGAGAATAAAGATAAATTTTATCTTCCTAATACAGTCTTTGTGCATCTTTATAATACAAATCTGACTCATTCTTAAATGACTCAAATTGTGTTACTTACTTGGGCCCTTTCTTGATGCTTACACTCATTCCCAGTCTACTCCCAAACAAAAGTAAGCCTCTTCCTCTTAAACATTTTATGGGTGCAGCTACCCACTCAGTGATACCAATAGCAGACTGAGGACACATGGGAGGGGTTTGATTGCTGGCCCAGCCTAAAAACCCAATAAGCACACATCTATAGACCCAGCGACTTAGGAAGCTAAGGCTGTAGGAATGTGATATACCAAGACTCTGTCTTCAAATAATGGTAAGAATATATTGGGGACCAGCCAGTGGCATAGTGATTAAGGTAGATGGTTCCCAGGGCCAGCAGGTGGTATGGTGATTAAGATGCTGGATTCCCACATGGTCAATAGCAGTTCAAGTCCCAGACCTGTCAGTTTGCTTTCTCTTTCTCTATCTTTCTCTGGTCAAATTAAGCAAACAATAAAATAAAAAATAAAATATAATTCTTAAAAAAAAAAAAAAAAAAGATGGATGGCTCCCACATGGCTAACTGTGCAGTTTGAGTCTAGATCCAGTGGCTTGAAAAACACACTGAGTGTGTGTGTGTGTGCGCGCATTCATAAAATCTTAAAAGGAGGGAGCAAAGGAGAAGTGATTGTGGTGTGACCATTCACCATGGGGGATGTTTTCTCACTTTCTCTCACCCTAACCAATTCCCCTCATAAGTGCATGCACTCTCTAGTAATATTTTTTAATTTTTTGTAAGTTTTATGGATATTTACCTGAGATGTCTTAAGACATAATTGTCTTAGACCCATCAATTATAGCTTTTCTGTTACTTATCGCATCACGACTAGACTTTCTTTCATCTTTAATTTCTCTAAGGGCATTGTACAAAGTCTTTCTCATAGCAGCTTCTCAACAATATTTGTTGGACTGTATTAAGAAGGTATTCTGGTACCAGCAGTTGGCGTAATGGCTATGTCGCTGAACTCCCATGTAGTCGACCACAGTCCAAGTCCTGGATCCGGTGGCTTAAACTCACACCAGGTGCATGTGCATGCATGCCCCCAAGATCCCAAGAGGAGAATGGAGGAAAAGAGATTGCGGCGTGGCCAACCTCCCTATGGGGTGATTTCTTACTTTCTGTCTTTCTGTCGAGTGCATGCACCCTATAGCAAAAACCTCTCAAAAAAAGAAAGAAAGAAAGAAAGAAAGAAAGAAAGAAAGAAAGAAAGAAAGAAAGAAAGAAAGAAAGAAAGAAAATTCCTTCAGGCTTTTCGGCCTTTTTACTATTCTGTAGAACCAAAAGCTATACTTTTAAAAATTTTAACACCACGTTCATCTGACTTCTTCTCACCAATGGCTACTTGAAGATACTTCAATCATAAATTATTAACTTTCCTTATCAGACAAGCAACCTGAGGTCTAAATTTTATATGTATCCAGGTCAAATGTCTGCCACTGAAACCATTACAGAAAACTGTGATTGCTAAAAGAATGATTACCCAATCCACAAACTGAGGGCCATCTCATTGTTCTCCTCTTTTGTCCGCTACTGACTTTGTGATTAGTTTTCTGCAAAATTATACTTTCCTCAAGGGGTGGGCAGCACTAAACACAAAGGGGAAACTGCTGCATGTCAGCCCCTCTGAGAAGAAAAATAAAAATATTACGTAAAGTCAAAAGATTCTGTGATCGGCAGATGGTTTAATGGTTACATTGCTGCATTACCACATAGTTGACCATTGTTTGAGTCCCAGACCCAGTGGCTTAAAACTCATGCTGGGCATGTGTCCATGCATGCCCTATATCTGAAGAGAAGAATGAAGGAGAAGGAATTGTGACATGGCCATCCCCCTTGGAGGGTGACTTCTCATTTTCTACCTCTCAGTCTCTCCAGTGAGCATACGCACCCTATAGCAAAATAATCTCTCTTAAAGAAAAAAAAAAAGCAAAATGTTCCAAACACCATGTCAAATGAGGTTTTCACATTTTCCTTCAGCTCATCATATGGATAAATTATAATTATTTAGACAGAATAGAAATAGACATATATTCTAACTCAACACATTATTTTGCATCTGTTATGGACATTTTCCCTTTCCTTAAGATGATAACTGGAGGCCAGCAGGTGACGTGGTGGTTAAGGAGCTAGACTTCCTCATGGCCTACCACAGTTCAAGTCCTGGACTTGGTGGGTCCCTCTCTGTCTCTCTCTGTCTCTCTCTGTCTCTCTCTCTCTCTCTCCCTCCCTGGTGAGCACATGTGTCCTGTAGCAAATTAAAATAATAATAATAATGGTAAATGAAATTTTAAAAAATTATTCTTTAAAAGAAAAGATGACAATTATTGAGGTGGAGAAGAAGAAAGACACATGAGCTTGTGAAGTTAAATAATAAGGGTCTGAAAGATGTTTTAAGAAAAAAATATCAAAAACCTGTGTCAGCCTTAATATGCTAATAATCATTTATTATTATATTATCATAATCATTAACCATTAACATTAATTAAGTACCATGTTAAGTTTTACTTTAGTGCTAAGTACTCTTTTTATTCCCATTTTACAGACTGGGAAACTGAGGATAGAAGGGGTTGCATAGAATAGGCAGTGGAAACAGGAGTCACACCCTAATCTTTCTGATCAAGATCTAAACTCTTGCCTTTATACTGTAGGCTCCTTTGTTTGTTTTAATTTTTGTTCAAAATAAGTCCATATTAAATTAATATTAGCAATTAATATTTTAGTACTAAACAGGCAACAGCTATTACTGTTTATTTCCATTCCACTTTCAATTAATTTTCAGTATTGACCTTTAGCTGTGTCTATTAGAATTATTTTTCTCTTTCTATAGGGTTGTGATACACAGATGATTTATGACATGTTATTAAGATTGAAATCCACTGTCTATTTACCTGGTGACTTTGTCTGCAAGAAGGTAAGTGTGTGCTGTTTTTCAAAAGCACAACTAATAAATGCATTTGAGTAGTTCAGACATAGGTCAAGAGCATAGTTGAAACAAAATTTGTCTAGGGCAAATTCTATAATAGAGAAATAATTATGATATACAGTTCTGTAAAACAACAATGTGTCTCCAAGTTAAAAGTGAAACAAGACAATATGGATTTCATTAGTTAGACTATAACAGTATGATTATTCTGAAATCTGCTTTATATAAATGTAAATGATCAATTGTCACACCCCATTAATTTCAAATATTTAAAAGTGGAGAAAAAAGATACAGAATTGGCAGGTGGCTCTGCCCTTTTTATGTCTTCATTCAGCAAACCATCAGTTACTTCCACTTTGCTCAACCAGTCAGTGGATAATCTATGCCACATTTTTGTAAACTTTACTGTGCTTTTTAGGATACATAAGTAATAAGTGTTTATCATTTTTAATGAAAAACACATAAAAGCAAGAGGACAGAAATTTCCACCACCCAGAAATAAATGCTGGGTGTTTGGCCTATCTTTTCATACAAATTGATGGATATATAGAGCTTGTTTCAAAAAATTTGCATCAGACTGTACAAGTTTTGAAACTTGTCTGATGTAACAACATAGCATAAAAGCAAACTGTGAAGTATCCTCTACAACCAGATTGTTTTTTAAGAATTTTTTTCCCATAGGGCATGTGTACTTGCCAAAGAGACAGAGACAGAGAGAGAGAAAGTGAGAAATCATCCCCCCCCCCACCCCCAGGGAGGTGGCCATGCCACAATCTCTTTTTCTCCATTCTCCTCACAGGATTTTAGCAGGCATGCACACATGCCCAGCATGATTTTCAAGCTGCCAGGACTGGTACTTAAATGTGGTTGGCCATAAAGAAGTTCAGCACCCCAATCACTACACCATCTGCTGGTCCACACACTGGATATTTTTAAGCTGCATGATATTCCAGTTTATGGATGTACCACAATCAATTTTCCAATGTTTTCTGTTATAAATAAAATGGACATTCACTTGTGTAACTGTTTTTGCACATCTCTGATCACTAAGGTGGAAGAGGAGGCATGGTGATCCTGGGTTGTGTATCTTAAGATCAAATCAATGGTGAAGTCAATAAATAAAATTTAAAATAGAGGAAAATGAGCAGTTTAAAGAAAGGAGAGATGCTCCAAGACAATGGGGAGTTCACACTGGAGTGAGGATGAGAAGAACTTACATCTTTCCTAAATAGTATGTTAAGAGCTATGATGAAAGTAAGGTCAAGCACATATAGTGGGGACACTTGTCCCTCCCACATAGTAGCAATATTTCCTGGAGAAGAGGAGCTTGTATTAAGTCTTAAAATATTCATTGGACTGAAACAAGTTAAAAAGGAAATGGTCAGGCCAGCAGGTGGTGTGCTGGTTAAGGTACTGGATTCCCACATGGTCAACCACAGTTTGAGTACAGAACCCAGCACTTTGAGAATTCTGCTGGATGCATGTGCTTGTGTACTCAAAATCCTGAGAAGAGAATTGAGGAGATAGGATTGCAGCATGGCTACCTGCACTGGGGAGTGATTTCGTGATTTTTCACTTTGTTTTTCTCTCTGTCTCTCTCTGGTGAGTATACATGCCCTATGGCAGAAACCTAAAAAAAAAAAAAAAAAAAAAAAAAAAAAA
>NW_006160230.1:1393266-1407588 GCF_000334495.1 Tupaia belangeri chinensis
AAAAAAAAGAAGGAAAAAGGGTAAGAGTCAAGAACTAAGGCAAAAAAGAAGGTGCTGTGCCTGCAGAGGGTGGGCAGAGAAGTACAATAAGAGACAATTGTTGGGACAATTTCAGCATGATTGATTTAATGAAACTCAATGAATATTTTAATATGATGAGACAGGCACTGTGCTGGATGCTAAGCAAAATAATATGGTCTCTGTCCTCTAGGGGCTTACAGTCTAGTGTCATGGCACTCAATTTACAGTGCCAATTCGAATGACCTGAATGTAGCAGTGAGGGCCCCACCCCTAGCAATTCAACTGGTCTGTATATAGCCACATATTGGCATTTTAAAAAAGCTTTACATGATTCTAAAATGCAGCCGAAGTTGAGAAGCACTAATCTGACGAAAGACAAAAGTAGTAAACCAATGAAATTAAATAAATACCTAACTCTAAAATATGCTCAATTGTAGGAAGAGTAAATAGAGTTGCTAAATCTCTCTTGAAAGTATTAAAAGCAGACGAGATCATACAGAAAGTAGAATCTCAGGCGTAGAAGAGAAAATTGCTGGCCTAGAAAAATCCACCGCAAAGACTGAGAAAATGGCCCAAAAATTTGAGAATAATATACAAGAAATACTAGATATCACCAAATGTCCAAACATTAGATAATTGGGATTCCAGAAAGCGAAGAGACTCATAAGAGCATTGATAATCTATTCCATGAAATCCTGCAAGAAAACTTTCCAAACCTAAAGAGGCACTCAAAGATCCAGTCCCAAGAAATACAAAGGACCCCAAATAGAATCAACCCAAGAAGATCTTCTCCAAGACACATTATAGCCAGACTGACCAAAGCCACAGATAAAGACAAGATAAAAATATTGGCAAGAGAAACGGCAAGTTACCTACAAAGGATATCCCATTAGACTAACAGCAGATCTCTCATCAGAAACAATGCAAATGAGGAAAGAATGGGAAAATACATTCAAAGGGTTAAGGGAAAAGCAATTTCAACCAAGGATTCTGTACCCAGCAAGATTACCCTTCATATGGGAAGAAAAGACAAGAACATTCTCAGATAAACAAAACCTGAAAGAATTTACCAGCACCAGACCAGATCTCCAAGAAGTTCTCAAGGCACAACAGAAGATAGATTAAGTACATGAGAATGAACTGGTGAAATAGCATTCTATGACTTTTGACTAAAATACTGCTGCTTTTCTTCTAGGCTTTGTTGCCCAGTTTTAAGAGTTTTTGTCCTGTATTGAGCTGTCAATAGGTTCATGTAACTACTATTTGAACAAAATACTAACCTGTTTCCAGGCTTTAAGTTTTAAGCAAATTTCCTTACCAATTCAAAACTGCTTTTCTTGAAATTACCAGCTGAACTTGCTATTGAAAGTAGTTAGATTATGTAAGAAATTATGGGAGAAAAAGGAATGGAAAACAACTGCAGATACCAGAGATAGTGTGAGAAGAGAGTGGGAAAGGGCAGAGGGTCAGACATAGAGGTAAATATATACATATATTTTTTGAAAATTATTGATGATAACATACATGATTAAGCCACTATGCAGTGTATTCTGGATGGGAAATCACTTTTTGTATGCTGTGACAATGATTAGGGAATGAATGTAAATTAATTAATTTTTAAAAAGTTTCAGGAGGAAAAAACACACAAAAACTATTTTTCTTGAAATTAAAAAAATATGCATATTTGATAACTGCAATAAGCTATATAGTCCCAGCTAGGTGCTACTTTATAGTATGTTCATTCTACTCACTGAGGTTTATGCCTAAAGTCAGACTTGTGTTCATGGATATGTATATATCAGCTGCGCTTGCTATTGGAAGTATTTAGATTAATTAAGTTTATTAGCAAATAAATAAAATGGGGGGGGAAAGCCATAGAAAGCAACCATGGATACCAGAGACAGTGTGGGAGGAGGGAGAGAGATGGCAGAGGGTGAGAGATAGGGAATACAGGATGACAAAAATAACAAAATATACAGGAAATAAATGAAAAATTATTTATCAACGATAACACGTATGTTGATGTGCTTGATTGAGCCAATTTACAGTGTATTCTGGATGGGAAATCTCCTCTTCCTTGCTGTAATGATGTATAGTGAATGAATGTAAATAAATTTTTAAAAAGAAAGAAAGAAAATAGAGTTGCCAGGAGAGTGTTTTGGCATAGGCACTTAACTTAAATTAGGAAGGTAGGAAAAGGGGAAATTATCAGATTGTCAGACATGACCTTTGTAAAATCTAAAAAGAAATAGTTCCTTAACAAACATAAATACATAAGAGTAGACAGATCACCATTTTTGATGAAGACTTGGAGTCATGAGCCAAGAGTCAAGACAGAGCTGGGCATGTCCAAGGAATGGAAGCAGGTGGATGGAACAGTGTTGAAAGACACAGTCAAATGAAATATGAGATACCTCATGACATCAGGTGGAGGCACTTGACACCTCCACCTGAAAATCAGTCTACTGAGAGGGGATGGGATGGAGATAAAGTCCAGGGAACTAGAATATAACGAAAGCTGATCTCGAGAGAGACAAAGAAGATAATAGAAGAGAAAAAGAAGAGGAAGGGAGGGGAGGGGAGGAGAGGAGAGGAGAAAAGAGGAGAGCAGAAGAAAAGAGAGGAAAGGAGAGGAGAGGAGAGGAGAGGAGAGGAGAGGAGAGGAGAGGAGAGGAGAGGAGAGAAGAGAAGAGAAGAGAAGAGAAGAGAAGAGAAGAGAAGAGAAGAGAAGAGAAGAGAAGAGAAGAGAAGCGAAGCGAAGCGAAAAGAGGAGTCAAAGTTGTAACTTTGAAGAATGCCAATATATTGTAGAGAATGGATAAGGAAGAATTGGAGAGGGAAACATAAAAGGAGCTGTCAGAAATAAAACAAGGAAAGATTGTGATGCAATGGAAACCAAGATATACAGTCCCACACAAATGAGTCCAAGTTAAAAGTAGGCAGATTAGGGCCAGGAGGTGGAGTGGAAGTTAAGGCACTGGATTCCCACATACATCTTCCACTGCAGTACAAGTCCTAACCCTGGTACCTTGAAAATCATTCAGGACACACATGCCTGGGTGCTCCAAAAATCCCAAGAAGAGCATAAAGGAGAAGGGATTGTGTCACGCCTCCACACCCCCCACCCCGCCCCCAGGGTGTGATTTCTCACTTTCCCTCTCTGTCTTTCTCTGTGTGTCTCCAGCAAGCACACAGCCCTATAGCAAAAACCTAAAACAAAACAAAACAAAAAAACAAACAAAAAGTAGGCAGATTGGTGATATGAAATCACTTTCATCATAATGGGAAATGCAAACCACAGTGCAGTTGAAGGACGCCTTTGGCACAGCAGTGCATTGGAATAACATGGCCTTACTGCACCAGAATGGCCTTTCAATTTGTTCCAATAGCAGCAGGGACTGAAAATTCAAATAACTCCTAAACTTTAGCACTAGTACCCATAAGCAATGTAGATTTGCTTAACAAAGTGTGAAATGCAGAGTAGATGCAGCCTTCTCATTTCTAATTTTTTCACATTACTTTCACCACTCAATACTCAGGGAACACAAATGAGAGATGGAAAGGAATAAGTGTGTGGGGGGGGAGAGCAGAAATGAAAAGACACAGGGTCACATTTCTTGGTTTTGTTTTTGTTTACAAAAGGGGATTTAGAGGATGGTAGATTTTGACAGAGAATACTGTTCCTTGATCACACTTTAGACAGCTGAATTCAGTTTAGTTTTTACTTATCATTTCCACAACACACTATGGAAAAGGAGAAGAGAAATACTATGTTCAATTCAAGATTGCCAAAACAATTACAGAAATGATAAAGTTTGGGATTGAGTTTGCTGACCTGCCTAACCCTCAGGATGATTCTCAAATTTACTAATTATCTCAGAATACCCTATAGCAATGTAGGAATCACCTAGATCATAAGAAAGCACAGCCTTCTTAAATCTCATTCCATATATTCTGGTCCAGTAATACTATAGTGAATCCTGAAAATTTGTACCTCTAAACAAGCTCCTAGGAGAGGCTGATGCTGCTGGCCCAGGATACAGCTTGAGCAGCACTGCCCTTTTCTGGTGGAGTACATACAAATATACCCCCTCCCCAGAGAACTGGAAATGCCCTCTCACTGGGGGTTACCTCCTTCTAGGTAAAGGTCTTACATTTTTACACTTTCTCCAAATTGGTACACACATCAACAGTGGTAAATACACATACACTGGAGCATGGTTCCTTCTTATTTTGCACATGCTGTCAGCACTTATTCTCTGAGGAATGTCTACTTCATTTGAATGCTAATTAAACTCCCTGAAAAGGCTTAAATTAGCCTAGAAATATGCAAGAAATAGTGGAAGTTTTGGTTCGTTGATTATGCCAGATCTCCTTGGAAAATTATTGAAATGATCATTAAAAAATAATTAAAAGTGCTGAACTATATTTAAGTACCCATTATGTACTTCTACCTCCAGTCAGTCGTAATAACTGCCATTGAAAAAATCATTCCAGTTCCTTGAGAACTTCCTCATGCAAAGAATAAGGAATATAACCCTTTCCTAATCATTACTTCCTGCAGTAACTTAGGAAACTAATTTTCAGATATTTTGCCCTAATTTAAAAATCATTCCTAGCTATGTTATTAGTTATTAAGAGATCAGTCTTGATACTGACTTCCTCAATGATGTGGTCTATCCATATGTATTATATAGTTAAGTGACATTGCTGCTATTTCTAGTGCCATAAACTGCCAACTTTGTAAGTTTGTTTAAGGCAATTTATTTTTAAAGAATTATTTATTTATTCACTCATTTATTTTAATTTGATCAGAGAGAGACACAGAGAGAGAGTGTGAGACAGAGAGAGACAGAAAGAGAAAGTGAGAAACAAGCCACTGGGTCCTGGACTGAGCTTGGCCTTGTGTGAACGTCTTGCACGTTAACCACCACGCCACCTGCTGGTCCCCTGTTAAATGCAATTCTTAAGCCTCTATTGCCAATTTTATTTTTAGAGAAAGGAGCACTCTTTTTTTTTAAAAAAAATCATTTATTTTACTTATTATTATTTTAATTTGCTATAGGGCACATGCACTTACAGAGAGAGACAGAGAGGGAGAGAGAAAGTGAGAAAGCAAGCTACCAGGTCTGGGACTCAAATCACAGTAGGCCACATGGGAGCCCAACGCCCCAACCATCACACCACCTGCTGCTTCTCTACTACCAATTTTTAAATAAAACATAAAAAGTAATGATATCTTCCCTACATGACCTCACTGAGATTTTTGCAAGAATTAATTGAATTAGTATCTATGAAATGCTTTTCAGTTAAAAAGTAACGTGTTCTGAGGGAATAAAAACAATAAAAATTAAAATAAGTAGCCATTTAATATAAGACATTATTATTTTTTAAAGTGATACTCAAAGGCAAGATATTATTAGTATTTGTACTATTTAAATAACTATAAGATTCATCTATATTATCATTCTAACTTTGATCTGTATTTGAGTATAAATATATGCTTAGCATTTTGCATAATACAAAATTTAAAAATGCCTCTTAGTTGTCAAAAATAAAGTGACTGCCATTTCCTCTTATATTTGGCATCTAGGGAGAAATTGGCAAAGAAATGTATATAATCAAGCAAGGAGAAGTCCAAGTTCTTGGAGGTCCTGATGGCACTAAAGTTCTGGTTACTCTGAAAGCTGGGGCAGTATTTGGAGAAATCAGGTATTTGAAAGTCACTTCATAAATATTGGAGTCCATCATTTGACATAAAAGAAAAATCTTAGGTCATAAAATAAGATTCCTGCTCAAATTTATACAAGGTTTGATTATTCTAAGAACATTGGTAGAATAAGGGTTTTCACATTTCTATTTATTCTTTACCTCCAAAACCTGAGAAAAGAGACTGGATCATTCTGATTTTTAGTCTTGAAACCTACGTCAATACTTGGATAAAGTAAATGCTCAATATGCATTGAATTAATATGCAAATTAATGAGGGAGTAGTGAGAGAAGAGGCTGGGAGAGTTACTTTTTAGACTGTTTGAGCACTTGAATGCCAGCTTAGCAAGGATTTCAGTAGGCTAGTGATGTGATCAAAGCTGTGGGACCAAATTGCTCAAGGATAAATCTGAATTTCACCACTTACTAACTTCATTCCTTTGACTTGACATCTCTGTTCCTCATGTTCCCCCATCTTTATCATTAGAATAATTATAGTAGATATCTTAGAGCATTGGTAAATATGTTAACTCACTAAAAACGCTTAGAATAGTGTTCACATCTATTTTTTTTTTTTGGAGAAGTTTTTGCTATAGGGCACGTGATCTTGCCAGAAAGAGTGAGACAGAGAGACAGAAAGCGAGAAATCACCCCCCGAGAGGGGATAGCCATGCCACAATCCATTCCCCTCCATTCTCCTCGCAGGATCTTGGGTATACACGCCCAGCCTGAGTTTAAGCCACTGGGTCTGGGACTTGAACGACAGTTGACTACGTGGGAGTCCAGCGACATAGCCATTACACCAACTGCTGGTCCCAGTGTTCAGCATCTATTAAAAGTTTGATAAATATTAACTGTTGGTATCATTGTTTCCTATTGACCTAGATAAGTGTATCCTAGAACAAGTCAGTGCACAAAAGTAAGAATATAGACAGCAAATGTAAGCATTTTGTGGGCTATACACTCTACATGCATTATATCATTTAAACTTATTTAGTACTCATCCAAAAAATATTCATTGAATGCTTGGTACATGCTAGATTGTCAGGATTTGCTCTAAACCCTGGGAATACACTGTTAAAACAGTAGACAAGATACTGCCCCTCACAGAGCTTAGTATAGTAACACTAAATTGTTAATTAGTTAGACAAAACAAATTCACATTATGATAAATGCTACAAAGGCAAAAAAATTATTAGAAAGTGACAAGGGGTACTACTTCAGATACAGTGGCAAAGGACAACTTCCCTGGACAGTTAATATACGACCTGAGACTTATAGTAAATGTAGCAGCCATTCTGAAATGAGGCAAAAACTTCTCAAATGAGAGAACAGAAAATACAAGGGCCTAGAGGTAGGCTAACTTTGGTCAAGAGTCAGAAGGGATATCCTTGAGTGTGGCTGGGGAACAGTGAATAAGGACATTGTGGAGACATGCAGGCAAAGAGAAGAGTAAGGGTCTGGTCCCACAGATTCATTTAGGCCACATTAAGAAATTTGTGTTTTATTCTAAATAAATAGGGTTTTAGGCAAAAAGAATGATATATCTAAACTATGAGTTTTTAAAGACCACTCTAACAGCTGTGTGGAAACCAAACAGTACAGGGGCAAGAGTGAAATAGAGGAGACCAATTGGAAGCAGTGCAGTGGTTCAAGTGAAAGCAACCTCTTTTTTCTTTAATTTATTTTTATTTAATGTGCTATTGAGCATATACACTCACCAAAGAGAGACAGAGCGAGAGAGACAGGGGTGGGGGGCAAGAAAGCAAGCCACCAGGTCTGGGACTCAAACTTCAACCATGTGGGAATCCAGTGCCTTAATCACCACACCACCTGCTGGTCCCAAAGTGAAGATGTGTTTTTTTTCTTTTTTTTAGAGAGATTTTAGCTATAGGGTGTGTGTGTGCTCACCGGAGAGACAGAGATAGAAAGTGAGAAGTCATCCCCCAAGTGGGGGATGGACATGCTGCAGTTCTTTCTCCTCCATTCTTCTCTTGGGATTTTACATGCACACATGCCTGGCATGTGTTTTAGCCACTGGGTCTGGGACTCCAGCAATGGTCGACTATGTGGAAGTCAAGCAATGTAACTGGTACACCATCAACTGGTCCCAGATGTTGGCTCTTTAAGTGGAGAGAAGAGTGCACTGACAGGTAGTTATTACTATATTGATTTCAAAATTGGAAATTGCTATTCCAAGGTGCTAAGTATCGAGGACCAGGATGAGATAGCCAATAAGTATTAGGGACAACATTCAAACCTGAGTCTTTGTGGATTGGAGTCCAGTGATCCTTTCATCACACCAGTGAAGAACGGCATTTGTTTGACCTTTGATTTCATAGCTAAGAAGCTATCTTCATGTTTCAGAGATATATGGATAGTTTCAGATGACTTTATAGTAGCATAATTAGAATATCCTTTAAATGTTGAAGCATGTTATTTCCGTTTTGGTGATGTGCTGTTTCTTTTTAATTAACAAGCAGTAGGCATGCCAGGAAAGGTTCTGCCCCCAAGGCAATGGTGGAAGCGTCGTCGGCATGGGCAAGACCTGAGTTCTTTGCCTAATTTCTATCACTCCCTTACTGAGAGTCCTTGCAAAAGTGATTGGATCATTTTGTGATTTAATAATTACTATAATCTTCAGTCATAAAACACAATAGTCTAATCTGAAACATTGTCAAAATTAATTAGCTGACCTCTCCCAAAGGTTGAGTACTCCCTAAAGGATAAAAGCTTTATAAATATAAGTATGTTAATTGCTGATATTATCATTGCAGGAGGAACTACTCTAGGAACAGAACCCAGAACCCAGGAAAGTAACCCTAGATTCCTGACAGCAGCTTCTCAAATAAATCTCCTATTACCCATTTCATTTCTCAGGTCAAATTGAAAACAGTAGATGAGACAACTCTAAGCTTGCTCAATTGTCTGGTTGATTCAAGCAAAAGAGAGAGCTGCTCGTTTTTGTTTGTTTGTTTGTTTGTTTTGGGGGAGGGGGGTTGTTCATTTGGTTTTGGTTTTTGGTTTTTTGATTTTTTGTTTTTTTTCTTCATTCTCTTCTTGGCTGTGGTTGAAGAGAAACAGGATGCATCTGCCTCTTCCCAGATACTCACAGGCTTCACAAGCCCACAGCTGTCATATGCCCCTGGAGTTTGAGTCATTTATTCCAGAGATGGAGGCATGGCTGCCAAACAACCAAATACTAGAAAGATCTAGTAATGGTGTTTACTACTCAAAAATGCTGTGACCTTTGTTAAAATGAGCTAAAACCAGCACTATCATGTAGTTTTCTAAAGAAGATTCTTTTTTCTTAGGAAAAAAAAAATAAGAAAGAATAGAATTGAGGGCTTTCAAGGACATTATATATTAATCCAAAAGAGCAAACCCCTGACTAAAATATAGATTTACAGCCTGTCATGGAGAAAACCCAGACCACATTTCCAATTAACATCTGAAAAGTGCAGACACCTAATTTTTAAAAGAGAGACCGAGGGTCTGCCGAGGGACTGCCTCATGATGGTTCTGCCTCTGTCATTTTCCTTACATATACATTTCGTGCCAAATTTTATTCATTGAATATATTTAACCACTTCCTATCTGCCTCCTGCATCTGTTAAAATATCATTTTTTCTTGAAATTTATTCAATTTTTTTACTCTTATATTGCTATTATGATTTCAGTAGGACTCTACTATAATAGTTTCATTTTTGAAATTTCCTCCCCTGGCAAATTCCTACTCGTCCTTCAAGACCCCATTCAAATGTCACCTCTTTGAAACCATCTCGAAGCATCTCCAAAATAACTAGTTGCTCCCTGTCCCATGTCTCCACAGTATTGTATCTATGCCTTTATTACAGTAATTACTCCTGATTTATGGTTAATGTGTTCAGACAGTTCTCTCCAACAGACTGAGCTGTTAAAATACAAGAACCAGAATTTATCCATCTTTATCACATCGTCAGCTACATAAAAATTATACAATATGTGGTGTTTTGTGTATATCATTTCTCCATTCAAAAACAATTTGCAGGAACTGAATTATGGAGCAGCAATAAAATGTGACACCCTCTGAGGCTGAGTCACATGAAAAGGTTCCATACTCGTGTTCAGAGACCTCCCTGAGTACACTAGGCATGTGTATGTTCAAGATCTAGGGCTGGCCAAAGCTGAGGGTAGAGTGTGACATCAAAACCCTATTGGGTGGGACCAGCAGTTAGCATAACAGCTATGTTCCTGAACTCCAATGTAGCTGACCGCGGTTCAAGTCCCAGACCCAGTGGCTTAAACTCATGCCAGGCACGTGTTCATGTGTGCCCAAGATCCCGAGAGGAGAATGGAGGAGAAGGGATTGCAGTGTGGACATCCCCTCTGGGGGGTGATTTCTCACTTTCTATCTCTCTGTCTCTGTCTTTCTGGTGAGCACACATGCCCTATAGCAAAAACCTATCCAAAAAAAATCTATTGGGGGTACCTGTCTATCTGTCTCACTCATGGAAGAAATAAATAAACCTTTCAAAAATGTATAGCAGCTGTCCAATGATTTTTAAATAATTAGTTAATTGTGATTTGTTTTTTAAAAGAAAAGAAAATTAATTATATCCAAGATCTTTTTTTTTTATTTTTATTATCATCATAATCTTCTTTATATTACGTTGGATTACATATAACTTTACAGTGTATTACATTGCTTTTTCAAAAGGGAATGCCCTACATGTCAGTCAATACAGAGACATTAATCTCCCCGCTTCATCATTCAATCTTTTCTATGTTTTTCCCAATCATTATTATTATTATTCTAATTATTTTTTAAAACAGTCAATCACTATTCTCATTTTGCTTGTAACTTTGCCCAACCCATCATGAAATACTTCTCAGACCAGCTTGTAAAAAGACTTTGCCCATCATGAAATACTTCTCAGACCAATCCAGTTGAGAATACTATACATGTCATCATCAACAGGTAATAAGCCATATCTGTTTCTCACTAACGTCCTGCCTCTCTATTGTTCTCTTGCTATCGTTCTCTATCCTCTTCTCTTCACCCCCCCCCATTCCACACTGTCCTAGTCTTGTTAAGTACCTTCACTGCTTTTATGTCCTCCAATTTTTTGCTCTCTATCATAGAGTGCGGATAGTCGGTATATATTGAGTGGATACATACAATATCTTTCTTTCATAGCCTGGCTTACTTCACTCACTTTCTATCAAATGCCAGGGTCTTGATCTTTATAGCATAATATGAAGTGCCTCAAAGAAGACCACGCATTCCTTCCCCCCAGGGTCCACCCCCAGCCATAACGGTACAAAGGTGAGCAAAAAACAACTGCTTCTCACAAGAACTTACAAATAAGTGAGACAAGTAAACAAAAGACTTCAACATCAGGTGATGGAATGTATCGATTTCATCTAATGATGAGAACATGCACAGGATGCTATGCAGCACTGAGGCTTTGCAAGGACTAATGTGTATTTTGGATTTGACAATTGCTAGAGCTTATTTGGGAACCAAACAGGCAGATGCTTCAGTGCTACTCGAATGTGTAAACAATAATGTATGCAAATAGATCAGAACTGGTGCACCGACTGTAGATTATGTAAAGGATTATCCACATGATGCTTGTAGCGGGTGGAATGATAGTCCCCACGAAGGTATACCTACATCTTAGCCCCCAAGACCTGTGTCCCTATTTGGAAAAAAAGGTCTTTGCAAATGTAGTTAAGTCAAGAATCCCAAGATAAGATCATTCTGGATTAGACCCAAATCCAATCTGGTAAAAGAAGAGGAAAAGGTCCTTATCAAAGAATCCTTTATCTTATAAAAGAGGAAAAGGTCATACGGAGACTGAGGCAGACATTAGAGTTATTCAATCACAGCCAAGGAATTCCTGGAACCACCAGAAGATGGAAGAGGCAACTATCCTATTCACTCGAATCCTTAGAGGAAGCACAGCCCTGTGGACATCTTGATTTTGAACTTCTCATACCCAGAATGTGAGAATGTTGTTGTAGGGCCACTTGTTCTGTTTAGTCGGAGAAACTCATACAATACCAAACTCTTCACATTGTTAGTTTTTGAAACTTTATTGGGGAAGAAATAAAAGGCATGTTTGACACCTCCTTCGATTTCACCCTACATAACCAGTTCACCTACAAGCCTGTCAATTTTACCTCTTAAGTATGTATCAAATAATTTTAATTCTCATGTTCACAAGCGCCACCACTTTGGTTCATCTCTCACTGGACTATTGGGTTGGTCTACTGCATGTCCTTCATGGAGCCTCTAGTCTACTGCCAGAGGGATCTTTTGGAAACATAGATATGATCATGTTACTACTCTCCTGCTTAAAACCATAAAATGCTTCCACACCATTTCTTGGAAATAAAAATAAAGTTCTTATGCTGATCTACAAGATTCCTTTTTTTAAAAAAATAGTTTTTATTTAAGATATTGCATTTTCCATTTACAATACAGTGCTTATAAAGTACAATATTATTTTCCCTGTGCACATATTCCATATTGAGAATGCCCAGTAACTCACTAAAGCAGCTGAACTTTAAGACTGCCTGAGTTTACTACAAATTGGGGTCCTTCAACACGTTGCTGCGTAGAGCAATACTACATAATCTACACTCGGGGCAGCTTAATCAACCTCTTCAATGATGGGTCCTGAAGAAGTACGTTCAGATGGAGGAGCACCCCTGTCAGGGCAAGATTCTGCAGTCTAGCCCCCGCCCTCTCTACTTCAGCTTGCTATCTTTAATCCATCCTGCTGTCTTTTATTTTCTTAAATATGTCACACTCTATCCAAACATAGGGAGTTTTCGCACATGTCTTACCTCTGCCTGGATACTTCTCCCATCTCTACTTAGATCTATCTCCATTTCTTTCAGGCCTTCCTGGATTCTGCACTATAAGAACTTCCCAACTCTCCTTGTTACATGTTCTTGTCAAGCCATATTCCTTTCTTTTGGAGCACTTATCTCTGTTACTACACACTCAACGGTGCACTTATTCATTTAGTGTTTTCTTTCCTTCTTCAATTATAAGCACAAGGATTCCCAAATATGGCTGCAGCAACTGTACTTGCATCGGGATGTCCAACGAAGGCCTGAAGAAGGATGGAATCCAGCCCCATCCTCCTCCTGAGCCATGAGTTCTGGTTTTGGTTCTGTCCCCGTGCACCTGCCTTTTACTCTGCTCAAGGGGGTAGCCTCCTCAAACTTTGCACTCACAGTTTGCACAGACACTTTACACACACTTTCAGGGATCCTGGTAGACCGTGTGTGGTTTTTTCTGCAGTGTCTGTCTCCAAACTTTAGAGCAGTGCTTGGCCTACATAAATGCCTAGTAAATAGTTATTGAATAAATAAATGAATATAATTATCTATCTTTGTGAATGTACAAATACACATTCATTTTTGTCCTGAATATGTATATTGGGTCTTATGCCCTTGTTGTCAGTTTTCATTATTAACAAAAACACTGTTATATTTATCTTCATAAAATTAACTTTGTTTTTTCTTTTGAGTTATTTCTTTGAAGTTTATCCTCAAAGGTGAAATAAGTAGGTCAAAAGGGAGAAACATTTTTAGAACTCTTGAAATATACAGGCGAATTCTTTTTAAAAAAAATTGAACCAATTTACAATAAAAGCAGTAATGTATAGCTATTTTTCTTCAGCATTACTGATATTACTTTATTATTCTTATTGGTTTTGCATTTTAATAGGTTGTTTTAATTTGCATTTCTCTAAATAGTGCCTGGAAAATAATGGGTTCTCAGTAAATGTTTGCTAAATGACTTAATTTCCTACAGGCATATTTATTTTCATAAATGTAATCATTTGCCTTCTGTATTCTTTCTTTGTTCATCATCTTTTTTTACTACATAACAAGTTATGAAATAGAATGTAGGCATTGATATATTCTTATATGTTTTAGAGAGTCTGGTTTTCATTCAAAACATTCTAGTAGCTTTTCATCAGTTGTATCAGTCAAAATGCCCATTCTGAATATTTCATTTTGATGTTTATTTTATATCTTTCTGCAAAAGTCAATGTTTTTCTTTGTTGTGTTTTTTTTTCTCTCTCTTTTTTTTTTTACATTTTAGCAATAGGGCATGTGAACTCCCATAGAGACAGAGACAGAAAGCAAGAAATCACCACCCTGAGGGATGGTCATGCCACAATCCCTTCTCCTCCAGTCTACTCTCGGGATTTTGGGCATGCACACACATGCCCCTGCCATGAGTCTAAGCTGCCTGGTCTGGTTCTCAAACTGTGAAAGACTACATAGGAGTCCAGTAATGTAACCATTATGCCATCTGCTGGTCCCTCTTTTTCTTTTTTTCAAGTTTTTTGCTATAGAGCATGTGTTCTCGATGGAGAGAGACAGAGAGAGACAGGGAGAGAGTGAAAATGAGAAATTATCCCCCAGTGGGTTGGCCGTGCTGCAATTCCTTCTTCTTCATTCTCTCCTTGGGTTTTTCAGCACATACACACATACACTCATAGCATTTTTATTTTTACTTTTTTAAACAATTTTTTTCTTTTTTTTTTTTTTTTTCCTGGAGAGGTTTTTGCTATAGGGCGC
>NW_006160230.1:1407871-1430142 GCF_000334495.1 Tupaia belangeri chinensis
GGGAAAGAGGGAAGTGAGAAAGCTAGCCACCAGGTCCAGGACTTGAGCCATGGTCAGTCATGTGGGAATCCAGAGCCTTTAACCACCACACCACCAGTTTTTTTTAAGCCACTGGGTCCAGGAGTCAAACCACACAATTGGGCATGTGGGATCCAGCACCTTAATCACCATGCCACCTGCTGGCTCCAAGGCCAAATATTTTGAAAAATTATTTTAAATCTATTTTTTCACTTTAACCAATTTTGCCTGTTTCTCCTGAACACTCAGTGTGTAAACTGATAATGCCCATGAAGAGTTCTAGATTTTGGACTATTTTAATTTTATATTCTTACTCTTCATCAAAAGAATTCTGTTATTCCTTTTTTTATTCCCATTTCCTATATTAGAAATATAAGGAGGGGTGGACCGGCAGATGACATAATGGTTATGTTCCTGAACTCTCATGTAGTTGAGTCCCTGATCTGGCAGCTTAAAACTCACACCAGGAATATGTGCATGCGTGCCCTAAATCCCAAGAGGAGAATGGAGGAAGAGATTGCATGCCCATCCCTTCTGGGGGGTGATTTTTTGCTTTTTCTCTATGCCTCCCCATTGAGTGTATGTGCCCTATGGCAAAAATCTCTCTCAAAAAATTAATTAATTAATAAAAAAAGAAATATGAGGAAGGGCAAAAGGATTTGATTAATACTAGGGAAGAAAACTCTAGATATCCTTCTTTTTTTTAATCCTATCCTTTTTAAAGGAATTTTTTATTTATAATTATTATTCCTTTTAGTCTGCAGCAAGGTTTATGTCCTCACAAGAGAGTGACAGAGACTAGAGAGAGAGAGAGAATGAGAATGCAAGCTTCCAGGTCCAGGACTTGAACCATGGTCAGCCATGTAGGAGTCCAGCACCTTAACCACCACACTACCAACTAGCCCCATTTTTCCCTATGAACACTACCTCTGATATATATATATAATATTTATTCAAATAGTATCAGAATTCCTCCTAATCTTTATTCAGTGCTAAATCCAGGCATTCCACCACCATTTGGAACCTTAGAAAAGAAGAAATAATGCCTAGTCAGATCAATGTAGCTTATACCAGCCTTACTGGTTTTCACTCTTATTTTTACTAATACCTGTTGGCAGATCTCTGTCACTAAAACAATAACAATGACTTCATTGGCATCACTGCAGATAGGGGATTAGGAAAAGACTCCTTGATTTGAAGTCAATCCCATCTTGGATTTTAATTTCAATGTTGAAATTCTTAAATTCTGGACCTCAGTTTCTATGTCTGTAAATATAGGTAAGAACCTACCTCACCAAATCAACATGGTGATTAAATAAGAAATCATAAGGATTTTTTTTTTTTGAAAAAACAACTTACAAATCTATAAACTTTGTATAAATACATAACATGGTTAGTTGTTTCAACTTCAAATATGTACTTCGGATAGTATATTAACTTGCTTGATACAGTATTTTCTAGTCAAAGTGTCATAAAGTATTCTTGTCAGTCGAAGGAAGATAAATAAATAGGATATAAAAAAAAGAGTATGTATTTTTTTTATTTGAGAGGTTTTTGCTATAGGGCGCGTGCACTCGCCAGACAGACAGAGAGAGACATAGAGACAGAAAGCAAGAAATCACCCCCCAGGGGGGATGGCCACGCCGCAATCCCTTCTCCTCCATTCTCCTCTCGGGATCTTGGGTACGCACGCACACGCACCCGGCGTGAGTTTTAAGCCACCAGGTCCAGGACACGAACCGCAGTCGACTACATGGGAGTCCAGCGACACAGCCATTACGCCAACTGCTGGTCCCTGTATTTTTTTTTAACATATCTCCTTCCTAAGAATATTTACCCAGAATCTTTCATTGTTTATCTACTTCTCTAAGGCAATTCAACTCTAAAATCAAGACCTTCTATGGAACCAGAGACTAAACATTTTATAACTGTGATTTCTACACTTTCTAATTTTGTTAAAAGACCATGCATGCAGACCTTCCTCAAAATATTTAAAAAAAAAAAAATTTAGACTAACATGCATTTGCTCTCTGTAGTTATATGAATATCAAAGTATTTGCAAAGAGCAAGAAGCCCAGGCAGATATGACCCTAGAACATCCTCTGATATTTGCTCGCCCACAAAAGTTTTGTTGGAATTTACTTTTACTCAAGTTGCAAAATTGTCAAAGAATAAAGTATTTCCCAATAGTATTGACAAAGATAAAAGAGTATCCTGAAAAGTCTACACAGGTGATCTAACCTCACATCCTCCAAATATACCCCAGCTGGAGATTTGTTTAATGAGAATAAATACTTGAAGTATCCTACATTGGATTTAACATTCTTTCCATTGATACTATTTAGAGTTAGATTTATTTCTATTTTAGGAAGTACTTCTATATGAGACAATGTGTTTAGGCTGCAACCCTCTTTACTTTAAGAAACATTCTCATTTCTTACAATTATCAAAGTATTAATTTTTTTAAATTGTGTTTGTCTGTTTAAGAAGGCTGCCTTGCTAGATTTGTATCCCAGTGTCACAACTCACAAGCTCTGTGACTCTAGGCAATGGAGGCTTCATTTCTTCATCAGTCAAAATGAAGTAACAATAATATATAACTACCTCATAGGATTGAACCATAATATGGATTAATATTGTCCACAAAAAGAACTTAGAGGGCCTAACTGCCATAGCACAAATGATTAGCACTGCTACTTGACAGACTGAGAACACTGGGAGGTCCAAGCTCAACATCTGGCCCTCCCTTAAAAGCTGGGCTGGGACCAGCAGTTAGCATAATGGCTATGCCGCTGGACTCCCACGTAGTTGACCGTGGTTCGAGTCCCAGAACTGGTGGCTTAAACTTATGCCAGGCATGTGTGCGTGCATGCCCAAGATCCCGAGAGGAGAATGGAGGAAAAGGGATTGCGGCGTGGCCATCCCCTCTGGGGGGTGATTTCTCGCTTTCTGTCTCTCTGTCTCTCTCTGTCTGTCTGGTGAGTGCACGCGCCCTATAGCAAAAACCTCTTTAAAAAAAAAATAGCTGGGCTCAGTGGCACACATCTCTAATTTCAGCTGCTTCAGAGGTTGAGGCAGGAAGATCACAACATAGTGAGACTCTCAAAAAGAAACGACAAAAAACCCTTAGGAAAATATCTGGCTCGTTGTAAGTACTCAACGAAATTAGCTATTACTAACACTGTTATTAATATTTGGTAGTCTGACTATCCCCCACACTTACCCCACTACTAGATTGCAAACAGCTTGAGGACAAAATGTTAATCATCTTTAAAACCCTAGAAGCAACATCCCCAGACCCATCCCGAGAGGAATACTGAACTTGAGCTGTGAAATATTGTTTTCCTTGAACAAAAATGAAGATTTTCTGCTGAGACTTCCCCCTCCAGATTCATTTCTAGAGGCTTCTACACACTAAGTGTCTAGGTCCAAGAGAACCAGATCCAAACATCTGAATAATATTAGGGTCAGAATATTCCTCTATTCCCACTAAATCTGATGCACAGAGAGTGAAAACAGAACAGAAGAGAATTGCAGATCACCTCCTTCTGCATGCCTCTAAATGCTCAGATTAAACTTCAAGAATTAGGAAGAAACTCATCATCCATCAGATGACTAGAATTCACCACAGGATCACAAGAAATCTGGGGAAGTAAGAAAAATACCTCTCCTCCAAGGGATAAGAATAATTCCTCTTCATCCTCAGACAGTACAATAAAACTCATGGAAATGCCTGATAAAGAATTTAGGATATTCATAGTGAGAAAGCTAACAGAGATGAAAGAGAAGAGAGACAATGAACTGCAGAAGAGGCAGGAGAAAGGATCTGATGAGTTCCAGGAGATAAGGAAATTCTTGGAAGATCTAAAAGAGGAAATAAACACCATAAAAAAATAATCAAATGGACCTGTTAGAGATGAAGGTTATAAGATGGGAAGTCAAAAATCTTCCATACAGACAATCAAATCGCAGATGTAGATGATAGAATTACTGGCCTAGAAAAATACACTACAAAGACTAAGAAAATTGTCCCCAAAAATGAGGATAACATATGAGAAGTACTAGATACCATGAAACGTCCAAACATCCAGATAATTGGTATCCCAGAAGGCAAAGAGACTCATAAGGGCATTGATAATCTATTCCATGAAATCCTGCAAGAAAACTTTCCAAACCTAGAGAGACATTCAAAGATCCAGTCCCAAGAAATGCAAAGGACCCCCAATAGAATCAATCCAAGATCTTCTCCAAGACACATTATAGCCAGATTGACCAATACCACATACAAAGACAAGATACTAAGATTGGCAAGAGAGAAAAGTCAAGTTACCTACAAAGAATATCCCATCAGGCTAACAGCAGACCTCTCATCAGAAACAATGCAAATGAGAAAAGAATGGGAAAATATATTCAAAGTGTTAAGAGAAAAGCAATTTCAACCAAGAATACTGTGCCCGGCAAGATTATTCTTCATATGGGAAGAAAAGACAAGAACATTCTCAGATAAACAAAACCTGAAAGAATTTACCAGCGCCAGAAGAGATCTCCGAGAAGTTCTCGAGGGAGAGTTATACTAGGAAAACTTAATACAGGCACACAGAAATAAGAGTTCAAAACTAAGAAAATTGCCAACTTAATCATAGGGACAAGTATGGAGTTAAAGATTGTATCCCAGAATATTATCGGGAAGATTGAACCACAACAGAAGATAGATTAAGTACATGAGACTGAACTGGTGAAAAAGCATTTTATAACTTGACTATAACACTGCTGATTTTCTCCTAGGCTTTGTTTTCTAGTTTTAAGGATTTTTGTCCTGTCTTGAGCTTCCAATAGGTTCATGTGCCTACTATTTGAACAGAATCCTAACCTGTTTCCTGACTTTAAGTTTTAAGCTAAGTTCCTTAGCATTTCTTTGATTTATTAAAGCTAAAACTGCTTTTCTTGAAATTAAAAGATATATTTAAAAATACCTATTTAATGACCATAGTAAGGTATATAGCATCAGCTAGGTGCTACCTTATAGTATATTCATCCTACTTAGTTTCATGTCTAAAGTCAGACATGTATCCACAGATATGTATTTACCAGCTGAACTTGCTATTGAAAGCAGTTAGATAATTTAAGAAATTGTATGAGTCAATAAAATGTGGGAGAACAAAGGAATGGAAAACAGCTGTACACACCTGAGATAGTGTGGGAGAAAGGCAGAAAATGGCAAAAGGTGAGAAATAGGGGTAATATATATATATATATATGAAACTAGAAATGGAAAATTATTGATGATAACATGTATGATTAAGCCACTATGCAGTATATTCTGGTTGGGAAATCACGTTTTGTATGCTGCGACGATGCTCAGGAAATGAATGTAGATCAATCAATTAATTAAAAAAAGTTTCAGAAGAAAATTACAGGGCACTTGTGACTAGATTCTAGCTTTGCCCATACATTTAGTTTAATATATTTTGTGAATCAATAAAATATGGGAAAAAAGTTTAGTATAGGAGGGAGAGAGGGGAAAGGGGAAGGAAAAAAAAACAAGTAAAAGTATGCTTAATTGACAAAAAAATGAGAAGCTATTTGCTGATAAGTTATAGAGTAATATCTTTGGCTTGACTGACATACATAGTATTTGTGCTGGAAAAAGAAATGTTGTACACTGTAAAGATGTGGTTAAATGTAAATAAATAAATTAAGAATAAATCAATAAATAAATCTCTAAAAAGAAAATAAAATCTTAGAAGCTACATAAAATCTATTTCTACATATTCCTAATTTATCTCTAATTTATTTTTTTCTTTTAAATCTGGACAGTGCATTCCTTATCTTCTCCTGAATAATTGACCTCCAATGTACAATCATAAATTCATTCAAAAAAACTACTTACCAAAGCCCAGCTGAGAAAGCAATGTTTAAAATTGATTATTTGCTTTTTAAATATTCTAAAAGTTGCCATGGATCAGGTCAGAGCAACAAAGAGAAAGCTAAGTACAGGGAATGCATGTACTGACCTATCTCCTCTCATTCATAGAATGTCTCTGGCTGAACTATATTTGAGAGTGACTCACAGCCCTTATTGGGACTCTTGTGTGTCTACTGTTGGGTCTATTGTGATGATAGGAAGTTTCCCACCATTTTACAGTGACCTCCTTACTCAGCCCCTCAGAAGATATTTCTACCTATCTTAAAACCAGGAATTGACCCATTTTTATACTAAATGGCTTACAACCAAATGTGTACACACTCCCCTGCCCCCATGGTACAGATTAGCTTTTTGGATTAATCTCATTTTATATCCCTATTTTTTTATGATGCCAAAGGTCATGTACACTCACTAGAGAGAGACATGGAGAGAAAGAGGGAGAAAGCATCTGCCACTAGCACAAAATTACACCACAATCCCTTCTCCATTTTTCCCTCTTGTTGAGATTTGGAATACATGTACGCACACACACACACACTCAGTGTGTTTTTCAAGCCTCCAGGTTTGGGATTTGAACTGGGGTTGGCCAATGGGATTCAGTTCCCTTTACTACTAGGCTACATGACCTCTGTTTTTGTGTTTCCTTTACTCTTATATTCCAATCACGCTCTTTTTTATTTTGCTTTCCGTGAGTGTTTTCTGGATACAGTGACTCTGCTAAAAAAGGCTTGTGCACTGTACAATTCTAGGAGGTCCCATCGCATCACAGTCTGTGTATGCAGCACGCAAGGTGCAATGCTACACGTGGAAGCCCTGGAAAAGTTCAGAATAAACGACTGACCAGGAACCATCTGAATAGTCAAGCTCTTTCTGAGAAAAAAAAATATATACACATATTTGTATATCATATATGCTTTATATGCATGTCTATAAATGTGTGTTCATGTCTGTGTGTGTGTATGTGTGTGTAGGCACGTTGACATTTGATCTTGGCATTACAGAGGTTTTGCACATAACTGTTTGCACACATAGTAGATCTCTAAATATATCTCTCCATGATGTTCACACAACTGCCTCTATTCACTCACACAACTTTGGCACAATAATGCAAAGCAAGTAACTTAATATCCAGTTACACCACAAATGTGCCTTTTTCATAATTGAATATCCAGAGTCCTCAAACAACTATTTCTTCTTAAAGATGATGAGATACTTGGCCAAGCTGGTGGCATGGTGGTTAAGAGAGCTGGATACCACATGGCTGACTGCACGATCGGAGTCCCAGACTCAACAGCTTGAAAAATATACCAGGCGCACATGTGTTTATGCATGGGTGCCTAAAATCCTCAGAGGAGAATGGAAGAGAAGGGATTGCAGTATGACCATCTTCCTGGGGCGGGGTGGGGGGGGGTGATTTCTCACTTTCCATCTCTCTTTCTCTCTCTGTGTCCAATAAGTGCACATGCTCTATAGCAATTTTTTTTAAAAAATATGATTCTTATAGAAGTAAAAAAGATAGCCTTATATCTTATAGGAGATAAAAGTTAGCTGTTCATAAAAAAAAATTAAATGGTAGTTATCTGGTTCCAAAGCCTGTATGATTTTCATAAAATCATACCATGTTTTAATAATTCTCCTTTTCTCCTGCTTTACCTCAGTGTCCATGATAGGCATGTAATAAATACTTCCATAATGAGAAGCAAAAAAGTCCTTGAGTTATTGTCTAAAGTCACAGCAAATAGAGATTAGTTTAGGATTAGAACCAATTCTTTTGTTTCCTGGACCATTTCCCTGATAATTTTTTTTTTCTTTTACTTGAGGACATTAATTGTAACCGCACCTATTTGTCCTCCAGCATAGACTCTCTCAGAAACTCTATGTGGGGTTAGGAATATTTAGGGACCTTCTTAGTAAGCTATTTAATGAGTGAAACTTTTCCATTGGTTGAATGCTAGAGAAGCATTTTGTGGACAAGGGGAGGGGAGAAGATGCTATTTTAAACGTTGCTGAGAGAGTTTGGGCAAAATCCATCTGGCAGACAGACTATTTCTTCCGTTCAAAAACTCATCAGGCTCTCTAACGTGTAACCTGTAGGCAAGTTTAATTAAAGCTTGAGAAATCTCAAAATAACCTGACATTTAAATATGTTATTTCCGTTCTCCTCTTATAGTCTGACACACACAGAGAGGCACTGTTAGGTTCAAATTAAGCTACCCAATGCCATCCAGCCCTGCCTAACTACTGGGTTACCCTGTGTCCATGGCTACAGGAATGTGAATGAAAGAGACTTGTCTAGTCATTGTCCTTCATTTCATAGAGAGATGGGTAAAAAGGTAGAGAGGAAGTTGGGTAAATGCGTGAGTGAAGAAATTATTGCAATGATAGACAAAATGATAGATAGATGGGATAAAATTCATTTACCTTATCATTGTGGTCAAAGACAGAGCTTGTCTTGGGGAGAATTCTAGAAAAGAACTTAAGTGTATTTTATCACTGCAGCAAAAAAAAGAAAAAATGAAATGTGAAATAACTAAGCAAAATAAATAGGCATTAACATGGTCAACATCTGGACCAGCAGTTACCGTAATGGCTATGTCACTGGACTCCCATGTAGTAGACCATGGTTCGTGGCTTAAACTCACGCCGGGTGCATGTGCATGAATGCCCAGGATCCCAAGACAAGAATGGAGGAGAAGGGATTGCAGAGTGGCCATCCACCCCGGGGGGTGATTTCTTGCTTTCTGTCTCTCAGTCTCTCCCTGTCTTTCTGGCGAGTGCACACACCCTATAGCAAAAGCCTCTACAAAACAAAACAAAACAAAACAAAACAAAAAAACATGGTCAACATCTAAGAATTCCAAAATTACACTTTCTGTCTTAAAGGAGTAAATCCATTCTTAAGTGGCCTATAGAGTTCTGGACCACACTCCATTCCCCACCCCTACCTTGCCCTTCTCTTGCCAAGTTAATTCCATAAAATGGCCTTACTTAACATTAGTTTTCTCTCCCTTTTTCTCTTCCTTCACTGGATTTAATTGGGCAGTTTATATAATTAATTTTTCTCTCCCATTTTGGCAACAACAACAACAAAAAACCATATTTTTAAACTTTAATTGCTGCCCTAAATGTTTCAATGTACATTATTTATATAGGCCAGGGTTCATATGTGCTCACTAAAGAGAGAATAAGAGAGAAAGCACTTCCAAACAGGGTGTGGCAACACTGCAGTCTTTTTTCCTCTATTCTTCCTTCCAATTATGATTCTGGACACTCACACACACAACCTCAGCATGCTTTTGAAGTCACTGTGTCAGGACTCAAATCAAAGTTAGCCATGTCGATCTAGCACCCTTAACCACTGTGTCATGGGATTCTCCTTCAATATACATCTTCAACAAGTCTAAGTCTACCTTCACAGAATGCTATACCACTGCATATGTAGTACAGAACCTTATAGCAAAATATCTCTAATTCTTATCTCCTAGCCTTTGGGAAATTCATTCCACACATCTATATGGTGTCATTACTCAATATATTGCTACTTTATTAAATGGTTATCTTTTGGATCAGGTAAGAATAAGAAAAATAAAATACATTGTTTACATTCACTTATAATGTTTTCAGTGTTCGTTTCTTTATGTGGACCTGAGTTTCTGATCTGTATCCTTTTCCTTCTCTTTGAAAAATTTTTAGCATTTTCTGTAAGGCAGATTTGTTTTTTCTTCTAAAGAATTATTTAATTTTATTCATTTATTTTTAATTGGCCAGAGAGTAATAGAGAGAGAGAGAGGGAAAGTGAGAAAGCAGGCCACCAGGTCTTGGACTCAAACTGTGGTTGGCCATGTGGGAGTTCATTGCCTTAACCAATATGCCACCAGCCGGCCCCAAGGCAGGTCTTTTGATGATAGAGTCCCTCAGTTTTTGTTTTTCTGAGAAAGTTCTTATTTATTTTCTTTTCCTTCAAAGAATAATTTCACTGGATAAATGAATCTAGAATGATAGGTTTTTCTTTCAATGCTTTAACTGTATCATTCATTCTCTTGCTTACAAGGTTACAGATAAGAAATCTGCTGTAATCCTCATCCTTGTCTCTCTATAACTTAGGTATTTTATTTTGCTCTCTATTTTTTTTTCCTTAGAAGTTTTCACTGTAGGGAGCATGTGCTCACCAGAGAGACAGAAGTGAGAAATGGCCACAAGGTAATTCCTTTTCCTCTGTTCTCCTCTCGGGATTTTGGACATGCATGCACATGTGCCCAGAGTGAGTTTTGAACCACCGAGTCCTGGACTCAAACCACAGTCGACTCTGTGTGAGTCCAGAGATGTGAACGTTATGCCATCTGCTGGTCCAACTGGATTCTTACAAGCTTCTCTTTGTCTTTGATTTCTTTTAGTTAAAATATGATATGTGCCTAGAAGTAGCTCTTTTTGTGTTTGTCCTCCTTGATACTCTACAGTCTTCCTGAATAAGTGGTTTGTGTCTGACATTAACTTCAGAAAGTTCTAAACCATAGTTATCTCAAACATCTCTTCTCTTCTGTTCTTTTCTTCTTTTTCTCCTATTCTAATTACATGTATGTCACAACCTACAAAATTATCTTGTTTATGTCAGTTTTGTTTGTTACTCCTCTGCATTGACCTATCTTCAATTTCACTACTGCTTTCCTGGACCACACTCGGCAAAAATGTTCTTCATTTCTGTTAAATATGTTTTATTTCTGGCATTTTCTTTTGATTCTTCCTTAGAATTTTCAAGCCACCAGGCCCAGACTCAAACCATGCAATCAGTCATGTAGGATTCAGCTGTCTCAACCTATGCACCTTCTGCTGGTCCAGACTGTATTTTTTCTTACCTTTAGTATTCCTTGTAATGCTTTTTGTTTCTGAAAACTACAATGATGTGATAGAGAACAGGAATGGAGGTAAACAGATCTTTGGTATAAAATTTTATGTTAATATGACTAGAGTTGCGCCATTTTATATATTTTTTTTATTTAACTTTATTTAGTAGTAGTAGTAGTAGCAGTAGTACTCCATTTTACCAGAGAGAGAGGGAGAGTGATAGTGAGAAAACAAGCTGCAAGGTCCAGGACTTGAATCATGGCAGTCAGCCATATAGGAGTCCAGTGCCCTTAACCACCACACCACCTGCCCAGCCCTCCATTTTATATCATTATTGTTAAAACACATTTATTTAAATATTTTGGCACAACAATTGTACATGGCTATAGAAGACTGTTATATTTTGATATATGTATATAATGTGTAATTATCAAATCAGGGTGTTTAGTATATTCATCATCTCAAATATTGTTTCTTTATGGTAAGAACATTCAAAATTTTCTCTTTAGCTATTTTGAACTACACAGTACAATATTGTTGACAATAATTGCTCTTCTCCTTAATAGCATACTAGAATTTATTTTTCCTATCTTTGACCGTAAACCTGTTAACCAATATATCACCATCTTTCCCTTGCCCCTACCTTCTCCTGTCTCTGGTACCCACTATTCTACTCTCTATTTTTATGAGTTCAGCTGTTTTAGATTCCATATATGAGCAAGATCATGAAGTATTTGTTTGCCTGTGCCTACTTCCCTTAAGGCAATGTTCTCCAGATTCAAACAAAAAAGCTACATACTGAAGGAAACAATCAAAAGAGTAAAGAGACAAACTACAGAATGGGAAAAAAGTATTTGGAAACTATACATCTGACAAAGGCTTACTATCCAGAGTATAGGAGAAACTCAACTAAATCAAAAAGAAAAAAAAAAAGCAAGAAAGAGAAAGAAAAGGAAGAAAGAAAGAAAGGAAAGGAAAAAGAAAGGAAGGGAGGAAGAAAGAAAGAGAGAAAGAAAGAAAGAAAGAGAGAGAGAAAGTCAGGGGGAAAGAAGAAAGGAAGGAAGGAAGGAAGGAAGGAAGGAAGGAAGGAAGGAAGGAAGGAAGGAAGGAAGGAAGGAAGGAAGGAAGGAAGGAAGGAAGGAAGGAAGGAAGGAAGGAAGGAAGGAAGGAAGGAAGGAAGGAAGGAAGGAAGGAAGAAAGAAAGGAAGGAAGGAAGGGCGGAAGAAGGAAGGAAGGAAGGGAAATTGTCCAATTAAACAATAGGCAAGGGAGTCAGCAAATGGCTTAGAGGTTATGTGGTGATGTCGCTGGACTCCCACATGGCCAATGTTGGTTTGAGTCCCAAAACCGGGGGCTTAAAATTCATGCCAGGCACATGTGTGTGTGTGTGTGTGTGTGTGTGTGTGTGTGTACCCAAAGATCCCAGGAGAAGAATAAAGGAGAAGGAATTGTGTCATGGCCAACCCCCCTGAAAGGGGTGATTTCTCACTTTCCCTCTCATTGTCTCTGTCTCTCTCCAACAAACCAGCAAGCACATTCACGTAAGGCAAACATCTCTAAAAAAAAAAAAAAAAAAAAAAAAAAATGGGCAAAAGACCTGAATAGGCTTCTCTCAAAAGAAGACATGAAAGGTATATGAAAAATAGGTATATGAAAAAATACTCAAAAAATACTCAGAATACTCAGTGTCATTAGGGAGATAAAAATAAAAATCTCAATGAGCTATCACCTTATCCCAGATAAAAGGGTTACAATCAAAAAGGCAAATGAGGGATCAGCAGATGGTTAATGGTTACGTTGCTGGTACTCCCACATAGTCAACTGCAGTTCAAGTCCTGGACCCAGCAGCTCGAAACTCATGCCAGGCACATGTGCTTGCATGCCCAAAATCCCAAGAGGAGAACAGAGAAGGGACTATGGCATGGCCATCCCCTCAAGGGGTGATTTCTGACCCTCTGTCTCTGTCTCCATCTGCCTCTCTAGCAAGCACACGCACCTAAAATATCTCTCTTTAAAATAAATAAATAAAAGGCAAATTGTAACAAATGGATGTGGAGAAAATGTAAAGGTCACATACTGTTGATGGAAGTGTGCAGCAACTATGGAAAACAATAAGAAGTTCCCTCAAAATCCAAAATACAACTATTATATGATTCAGAAATCACTGTCATATCCCACTATTCAGTGTATACTGACAAGAATTTAAATCAGTATGCCAAAGAGAATCTGTACTATTAATTGCAGCATTATTCACAGTAAGGATATGGAATCAAGCCAAGTGCCCATCAATAGCTAAATAGATAAATATGGCATATGAACAGAATGGGTTACTACCTAGTCATTTAAAAATAATGAAATCTTGTCATTTACAGCAAATGGGTTGTGTTTAATGTGTGCTGTAGGTGTAAATGACAAAGGTTTTATATCCCTCTCTCTTTGTGTCCCTGTTTTTGTCTTCCTTGTTGACTTTGGACTTCCCTAAATGCCCTTCCTCAGAGAGAGCTTACATCTTATTGCTCTTTCAGCTATAATACAGGAATTCAGTTGGTGTAGTGATAACATGGGGGGAAGGGAAACAATCTATAATCCTGTGATTAAGTCTCAGTTGTGTTTTTTTTGCAGGGGGTGGGGAAGGAGGGGGTATGTTTCTGTATGCTGTGACTTTCACAGCAATGTCTTAGTTTCCCATCCTCCTTAAATAAAAAAAAAGTGTAGGGGCTACAATGGGGAAAATATTCTTCTCACAGGTGGAATAAGGTTATGGTAAAATATTTTATTTACTGAATATTAGGACTATGTTAAGGAAAACAAATTTGCTCCAGGTATATTTCACAGGGATTGATCTTCTCCAATTTCTACCAGAGATATGAAATGATTTTTCTTGTTTCTTTACCATGAGAACCCAATGGGGTTCCTGGAGGTACAGACCACAAAAGTGTGAGCATCCCTATAAGTTTAACTCCTAAGATGTCATTTTCATGATAGTCCACTCTCAGCCTCCAACAATTCATTAAAATGACCACTTACGGCCCAGTCCGGGTGGTACAGTCTGTAGCATTCTGCAAGTCACATGGCCAACTATGGGTTCAGATCCTCAGGTTATGCTGAAAACACACCAGACTCATTCATGCGCACCTAAGATACTGAGGAGCTGGAAGACTGAGAAAAGAGGAGGATCATGGAAGCATGAGATCCTGTCAAGGATTCCTATCCCCTGTCACTCCATAAATGCATGCATGAGCTCCATATCATTTTTTAAAATTACCTTTTAAGTGTGTTTATGGATCCAGGGGCTTCTGGTCTAGCCAGCAGATCTGACTATGGTTTTATGGCTTAGTCACCTCTTTAGATTTAGGATAGCAATTTGCCCTATACAATTTTTTGACGGGTCTAAGAAAAGTTATTAATTAACTTTTCATTTATTCAGTGTGTTCTTGTTAGGACAGAAGTAATGATTTCTAGACCATTCACATGATCAGAGCTGAAACTACATTAGTGTTTTAGCAAATAACAGCCATCTGAGGAGTCAGCAGGTGGTGTGGTGGTTAAGGCACTAGATTCCCACATGGCCAACCAGTATTCAAGTGCTGGACCTGATGGGTTGCCTTCTCACTTTCCTTCTTTCTGTCTCTCTCTTGTGAGCACACGTGTCCTATAGCAAACTTAAAATAATAACAGCCAATTACTATGTTCCCCTTTTGCAACCATAGTAAGAGACTTTCAAGCCATCTAACATAAATCTTAGGCATGGGCCCCATGCAACTTCTCACACCACTGCTCTCTAAAGTCCTCTCCACATCTCAAGCTTGTTTTTTTATTAATATAATCCTTTATTATTATTATTGAGAGCATTACATGCACATGAAAGAAAGAAGCACACTCAACAAGGTCTTATTATCTATCCTGCAACCCCCTTTTCCCCGCCCTCTAGCTCCTCAGCATCTTGGGTACTCATGCATGATAGAGCTTGATTTCAGTTCTACCTGGTAATCTTAACCTGTGGTTGCCCATGTAGCTACCAGCACTGCAGTGTGCTATGGACTGTACCACCTAGGCTGGGCTAGTGTGATCCTTTTTTCTCCATGTCTAACTGGTTGACTTGAAAGGGTTTAATTTTTTCTGTTATTCTCTCAATGTAGAGCCTGTGGTGTCTTTTTTTTTATTTTAATTTTTAATTTTTTATATACATTCAATCACATTGTTTAGCTTACAATGTGAGCATATCAATATGTGAACATTTCTCCCCAGTCCCGTTGATCAAAATATCTTCAACCGATAACACCACACCTCCCCATCCCGTCAATGCTCTGCCTCCGTGTCCCTTCTCCAAATGTCCTTCCTTAGGCCCCACTCCTCCACACACACCTCATCTGGCATTTACACTCATCTCTTGTGTTTGTGCAACCTTTAGTCAATTAGTTTCAGTCATAGAGTGCAGACATTTGATATATATTAAGTGGGAGCATACAATGTCTCTCCTTCAGATCCTGGATTGTAATTACTCAGCAGTAAATTTCTCATATTCGTCCACTTTCTGTCAAAAGCCAGGGTTTTGTTGTTTTTTATGGCTGAACAGTACTCCATAGAGCATATGTGCCACAGTTTTTCAATCCATTCATCTGTATGGGGGCATTTGGATTGGTTCCATGTCTTAGCAATCATGAATAGTGCCACAATAAACATTGATGTGCAAGCACTTTTCCAATGAAGAATTCTTCTGTCCTTTGGGTGATGTCTTTTTTAAACATTGAAATATTTTTTTTTCTTGACCTGTTTTTACAGACTAACCTTTCTTTCTTCAAATCACTGGTCAATGATAGAATGTTTATTCATTTTATTCATTTGTGTGTTCATCTATTCCCCATTCTTTGGTTATGTCTCAGAGGCAAAATGTTCTTCCATGTCCTTCAGAGACATAAGGCTCAGAATTCCATGTGAATAGCTACAGTAAATGTCAGCTTATGATACTGAGAAACAAAGTGATTTGGGAGTTTAGGGGAAGAGACGGGATCCACCTGAGGTAATCTGGGCATCATTAAGAGCCACTCCTCAGATTCTATGTTGAAAACTGTATCAGCTAAAGCCCAGACAGTAAACAGAAACACTCAGGCATCTGAGAAAATGTAAATAAAAATATTGCTGACAGAGTGAGGGGATACCTAACACTACTCAACATGGGATGGCAATACATCCCAAAGCTACAGCAAAAGAGTTGTTATCAGAGCTAGACCTGAATGGGTCAAGGGGAAGGGCATGAGTACCAGAACCCAGAGGGAGCTGTGGGGATTTACTTCTAGAAGATGCCCACGTGCAAGAGCTGTACATTTTGGTAGAGAACTGAGGCCACTGCTAACCTAACACAGACAAAGAGCAGGGAAAGTAAATGTTCTAGTTTCTATCTCCTCCTACTTTCTAATTTCCTAGTGGGTGCACCCAAATGGAAGCCACAGGGCAAGTCTGCTGAGGTCAGCTTCTTGGAGAACAAAGGAGGATGGGGAAGGGAGAAAGTGGATCTGAAATAGCAAGTGGAGGCTACCTAGTCCAAAGGGATTTTTTAAGTCAGGGATGAAGACTCTAATAGGGCATAGATAGCCACAAGTTCTTAGTTGGGGTGGGAGTTAGAGACAAAACTTGCTGAAAACTGTCGCTGCTTCATTGCACCACATCTTCACTCTGCATAATCATCTCACCTCCAGGGAATGATCTCTGAAGCAGCACAAATGGTTGCCATATTTGTGATGTATATTTTTAAAGTTTCAATAGAAGACAAGTGAAACTGGTAGTAGACTCTTTCCTGTCTTACAGCCTTCTAGCAGCAGGAGGAGGAAACCGTCGAACTGCCAACGTGGTGGCCCACGGGTTTGCCAATCTTTTAACTTTGGACAAAATGACCCTCCAAACAATTCTAGTGCATTATCCAGATTCACAAAAGCTCCTGATGAAAAAAGCCAGGTACAACCTTTAAAAATCCCATCTGAGATTAACTGAGTTGGTTTTACTTTGTAAAATCTAAGATAAGAGCTGTAGTTTGACTCTAATCAATTTTCTTCATGAGATGTATTCAGTAAAGAACTGTTAATCAGGTACCCACGAAAACGTCATGAGTTAGGAGAAATTATAGTTTTGGGGGTAGGTTCTGCCAGAACTCTACAGAACTTAACCAGCTTTTCTCTCCTGTCCACAGAGTGCTTTTAAAGCAGAAGGGTAAGCCTGTAGATATATCCCCTCCAAGAAAAGGACTTGGCCTTCTCTTCCAGAAAAAAGAAGAGACACCCAAAATGTTTAAAGCTCTCCTAGGAGGTGCAGGAAAAGCAGGTCTTGCAAGATTACTGACACTGAAGAGAGAGCAAGCAGCTCAGGTAACTAGCAGAGTGAAGGGAGGGCTGTAAAGGAGAGAAGCCTGGTCTCTGGGCACCCAGACAACCTCCTACTCTAATTCCACTTCAGATACTGTGATGATTTGGACTCATCTAATACTAGCAATTACTGATTAATACGTAGAACCTTTTCATTTTTTTAAAATGGGGGTGGAAGTGTCTAATGGGAACTTTCTTCTGTAATCTGTTTTTTCTTTTTCTTTATTCATGATAAAATGTGTGTGTGCACATGTGAGAGAAGAGAGAGAGGAGCATTCTCCACAGAGTCAGGTCAAGCCATGATACCCTTCCTTCAGTCCTACAGCCCATCAAATCTTGGAGACTCACAGCCATGCCCAGTAATTTTCAGGCTGACCCAGCCGGGGATTCCAACTACCATTGCCACGTAGGATCTGGCTTCTCTTGAGTAGCACATTACAACTGCACTATGGAGCCGGCCTCCTACATGTAACACTCATTATGATTTAAGCTATATGCCCATATATAATCATATTTAACCTTCACACATTTATTATTGTGGCAGCAGCAGGAGGAGGAAACCGTCGAACTGCCAACGTGGTGGCCCACGGGTTTGCCAATCTTTTAACTTTGGACAAAATGACCCTCCAAACAATTCTAGTGCATTATCCAGATTCACAAAAGCTCCTGATGAAAAAAGCCAGGTACAACCTTTAAAAATCCCATCTGAGATTAACTGAGTTGGTTTTACTTTGTAAAATCTAAGATAAGAGCTGTAGTTTGACTCTAATCAATTTTCTTCATGAGATGTATTCAGTAAAGAACTGTTAATCAGGTACCCACGAAAACGTCATGAGTTAGGAGAAATTATAGTTTTGGGGGTAGGTTCTGCCAGAACTCTACAGAACTTAACCAGCTTTTCTCTCCTGTCCACAGAGTGCTTTTAAAGCAGAAGGGTAAGCCTGTAGATATATCCCCTCCAAGAAAAGGACTTGGCCTTCTCTTCCAGAAAAAAGAAGAGACACCCAAAATGTTTAAAGCTCTCCTAGGAGGTGCAGGAAAAGCAGGTCTTGCAAGATTACTGACACTGAAGAGAGAGCAAGCAGCTCAGGTAACTAGCAGAGTGAAGGGAGGGCTGTAAAGGAGAGAAGCCTGGTCTCTGGGCACCCAGACAACCTCCTACTCTAATTCCACTTCAGATACTGTGATGATTTGGACTCATCTAATACTAGCAATTACTGATTAATACGTAGAACCTTTTCATTTTTTTAAAATGGGGGTGGAAGTGTCTAATGGGAACTTTCTTCTGTAATCTGTTTTTTCTTTTTCTTTATTCATGATAAAATGTGTGTGTGCACATGTGAGAGAAGAGAGAGAGGAGCATTCTCCACAGAGTCAGGTCAAGCCATGATACCCTTCCTTCAGTCCTACAGCCCATCAAATCTTGGAGACTCACAGCCATGCCCAGTAATTTTCAGGCTGACCCAGCCGGGGATTCCAACTACCATTGCCACGTAGGATCTGGCTTCTCTTGAGTAGCACATTACAACTGCACTATGGAGCCGGCCTCCTACATGTAACACTCATTATGATTTAAGCTATATGCCCATATATAATCATATTTAACCTTCACACATTTATTATTGTGGCATATATATGTGTGTGTGCGTGTGTGTATATATACATAGTCAATATTTATATCCCAAATATATGTATTGATAAGTATAATCAACCCTCATTACTCATGGATTCCATATTTGCCAATCTACCTACTCTCTGTAATTTATTTATAACCCCCTAATCAATACTCGGTGGTTTTGTGAAGCACACATGTAGTGTGGCAAAAAATGTAAGTGGCTTGACACATACATCCCCAGCTGAGGTTAAACAAGGAGACACTTGGGACCAGCAGATGGTATAATGGTTATGTCCCTGGACTCCCATCTTAATTAAGATGTCTCTACATAGAAGCACACAAAAGGGCCTGTGACTCTTCTGTCCAACAGACTCACCTAAAGTGTGCTCGGAAAATGCTCAAGACACAGAGTTCTGAATCAAGAGGGGGAAGCCATACCAGGAATGTGCCTGCTAAGCCTTTCTCATCCTCCACACTTACTAGGGCAAAAAAGGAAGGAACGGTATTTTTAGAGAAAGTTGTTTCTTAAAGGATTAGAAAGATAAAGGTAATTCCTGGAACAGGGAGGTTTCGAAATGGATAAGGGGGTTATGGCTAAATGACTCCAGAGGCTGGACAGCACACCTTGGAATTTGGAGAGCACATTCATCAGATCACACACCCACCTAATGACCTTCTGTCGTTTTTGAGCAGGAAGGCAAGAGATTAGGCATTTTCACCATTTTCCCTACAAAAAAAATTAATGCGGAGTTCATAAATCCAAGGTGTTCTAGAAGCATGGCGTTTCTGCTGTTCCCTAATAAGGGTTAGCCCACGGTGGTTAAGGTAGCTGGGTCCCACCTGGCTGGATGCACAATTCAAATTCCAGTCCCAGTGGCTTGAGAAACATGCTGGGCACATGTGTAAGCATGCCCAAAATCCTAAAAGGAAGGAGAAATGGAGGAGAAGGGATTGCAGTGTGACTATTCTTCATGAAAGGTGCTTTCTCACTTTCCTTCTCTGTCTGCCTTTCTCCAGCAAGAGCACCTACACCCTAGTGAAATTAAAATGAAAAGAAACACATCAAGCGCATGTGTGTGCATGTTCAAAATTCCAAGAGGAGAATGGAAAAGTGATTAGGGACATGCTCATCCCCCTTAGGGGGATTTTCTCACTTTCTCTCTCTGTCTCTCCCTATCTCTCTCCAGTGAGCACACATGCCCTAGAGCAAAAAAAATTTTTTTAAAGTTAAGTGTTGGGACCAGCAGATAGTATAGCAGTTACATCACCAGACTCCCGCATGCCCAACCGTGGTTCGAGTGCCAGACCTGGTAGCTTGAAAGTCACACCAGGAGTGTGAGTGTGTGCGTGCCCAAGATCCCAGGAAGACAATGGAGAAGGGATTTTGGCATGGCCATCTTCCCTGAGCGGGATTTCTCACTTTCCCTGTCTCTATTTCTCTCTCTCTCCCCAGTGAGCACATGAGCCCTAAGACAAAAACCTCTTGGGAACCAGCAGTTAGTGTAATGGCTGTGTCGCTGGACTCCCACGTAGTCGACCGCGCTTCGCGTCCCAGACCCGGTGGCTTAAAACTCATGCCGGGTACGTGTGCATGCGTGCCCAAGATCCTGAGAGGAGAATGGAAGAGAAGGGATTGCAGCGTGACCATTCTCCTTGGGGGGTGATTTCTTGCTTTCTGTTTCTATGTCTCTCTCTGTCTGTCTGGCAAGTGCATGCACCCTATAGTGAAAACCTCTCCAAAAAAAAAAAAAACTCTTAAAAAAAAGTACCATGGGACCAGCAGATGTCATAATAGTTATGTCACTAGACTCCCATGGAGTCCACTGAAGTTTGAATCCTGGACCTGGCAGCTTAAAGCTCATGCCGGGTACATGTACGTGCATGCCCAAAATCCTGAGAGGAGAATGGAGGAAAAGGGACTGCAGCATGGTCATTTCCCCTGAAGGGCGATCTCTCACTTTCTGTCTCTCTGGCAAGTGCATGCACCTTATAGCAAAAATCTCTCTCTAAAAAAGTTATATGTTATGGATTGATTGACAATTATGTTGTGGTTCAAGGCTCACAGAACCTAACCCAGTATTTTTCCCTAGCAGCACTATAACTCAGTATTTGCTAATTCTGTGTTCATGGTGATTTTCTAGTACAAAACTACCATGACTACAGAGAAACAACTGTATATGTACAGATATAAACATATCTATTTATATATATATAAATATATATATAAATTCCATTTTACCAACAAGCCAGTAAACAGCATTTTCACAACTATTCAGTCAATATTTATCCCAAATATTTAAAGTCAGAAATAATCTCACAAGACTGGCCCAGTTGCCTGGCCGTTAAGAGATCCAGATCCCACATGGCCAACTGCAGATTGACTTGAGGAATATGCTGAGTGTGTGTGTGTGTATGTATGTCTCAAATCCTTATGGGATGGAGAGATAGAGAAGGAATTGTGGTGTGGCCACAGGTCATTGGGAATGGACTTTCTCCCCCTTTATCTCTCTCTCTCTCTCTGGCAAGCTCACATGCCCTCTAGCAATGAAAAGACAACAACAAAAAGAAATAACCTTGTAGATTTCATCTAAGTCCTTCCTGTTATAGATGAAGAAATTGAAACCCAGATCAAGGAATTTGAATAGGAGATAAGATCAAATTAAATACAGAACAATAACAAAAGAAAACGACAACTATTACTTAGGTATTTAGACTCACAGGTATGAACAGAACTGTCTTTCAATTCCTAGAAATGTCAAGAAACTCAAATGTAATTGGATTTTTTCTCCTTTTTGTGGTTTTCATATTTCTTTGAGTCTCATGTAAGTCTATCAAGGGCTTATAGACGTGATACTGAGAAACAGACAAGGAGGGACTTGAACATTCTGACTCTTATCATGTTATCTCTTAAACTGTAATAAATAGCAAGCTGTGAACCTTCCAGAAAATTAGTAAAGCAAATATTCTAAAGTCAGTCATAATCAGAAGACTAAAACTTGCCTCTTTTTCCATATATACAACATTGTGGTAAAAATTAGGGAAACGGTACAAACCAAATACTTCATTTACATCAAATATCACATTTACATAGAAATAAGAATTTGCATAAAAAGACATGTAGGGTAAAGAAATATATAAGTAAATGTGTTAAGTATGATTCTCAACCTTATCTGCATATATTCATACCTCAGGCAAACCTCTCTCAAATTGATCCCATGTATCACCAGTAAAGAGCACAGAATGTTTTTTACTCTGAATTTTGTATAGATAATACTAAACACGATAGGTTCAAAATCAGTAGTTCAAGCACCCATGAAACAAATGGTAAGAAAAAGAGATGTGATATCCTCCCATGAGTTTTTTCCATAGAGAAGTCATACTTTCTATAGGATTTTATATAGTACTTAGCTAATGCATTTTTATTAAAAAGTAGTATTTAAATTTTTATCTTTATAAAAAATAAATATTTAAAAAGAAAATCAAAGAGTTTGGAGCACTGAGTCTAATAATTTAG
>NW_006160230.1:1430485-1465854 GCF_000334495.1 Tupaia belangeri chinensis
GCGTTCATTGGCAGGGACAAAAAACCCAGCCATGACTGACAGTGTAAGTCAGAAGAAACAGCCCAGCCCACTCTTGCACACTGAAAACTTAATCAAATGATGGTCAGAAGCAAGACAGACATGATTCCCGTATCTAGTTAGTTCAGACAGTCTGTTTGGTGGTGATTTTAGCCACTGTAAGTTAATCAAAAGACTCCAGTGCCCTTGATTATAATTTCAATACCCATTCTTTATCATTGTTTCTTTCAGGAAAAGGCAAGTTCTGAAGAGCAAGGGGGTAAAGAAAAAGAACCTGAAGATAAAGCAAAAGAACCAGCAGAGAAACCACTGGATACATCCAAAGGTGGAGCGAGTTCTACTACAGCAGACGAAATGCCCCCTCCAGCTAGAAAGGTAGATTTAACCAGAGAAACTACCCGTCAATCACTCATCATCAGCATGGCTCCATCTGCTGAAGCTGGGGAAGAGGTTCTGACTATCGAAGTCAAAGAAAAGGCTAAGCAATAAATGTTTGATTATCTTTAGATGTAATCTCACTAGTTCCCAAAGAGATTGTACCCAGGATTGTAGCTTGAATTAACAACGAGAAATGACCTTGTCAGGGCCCTTGAGAAATCATAGACAAATCTCTAGCTTAGTTTCTAGGACTTACCTGAGAGTATGATTTTATACAATGGTAATAAGAGTATTAAAAACCATCTCTTTTTTTCCATTGTCATTAGCTTATTGCTATTCCTTCCAACTGCATGTAGTAGTTATTTCTACTGTTCAGTTTTTTCCTCTTGATGTTCCTTCCATCTATTTTGATTAACTTGGTCTTGGCTTTCATGTAATACACTATCCTTTTCTCTCCAACTTTTGTTGTGTGTAATGTCTTGTATGGTACTGTTAATCTTGGCTAAATGTTCTAGGTATATCAATCTTACCTCATGTAGGGGACTGTGATCTAATAAAATATATCAGATATATCAATATATATCAATGTATCTTCATCTTTCCATTCAAAGATAAAGACTCACTATAATATCAAATCAACCCAGGACCAACAGTTGACATAATGGCTATGTCACTGGACTCCCATATAGTCCACCTCAGTTCGAGTCCCGAGCCCGGTGGCTTAAAACACGTATCAGGAACTTGTGCGTATGTGTCCAAGATCCCAAGAAGAGAATGGAGAAGACACTGTGGCATGGCCATCCCCCGCCAGAGGTGATTTCTCTCTTACTCTCTCTCTCTGTCTTTCTGTCTTTCCAACGAGTGTATGTGCCCTACAGCAAAAATCTCTCTTAAAAAAAAAAAAAAAGCAACGTTGGACAGCAAAACTAACAAACTGAATGGCAAGTTCATATTTCAGCAACACATTGCAAAAAGTGTACCCTTTGTTAAATAAACAAACTTTAATATTTTCCTTTATACCAAATGAAAAGGCAAGAATCTACCTAATTCATCTGGCTAGATTCAGATCATCCCCATCATCAAATACGCTACAGTGGCATTTCTTTTTTTTTTTTTCAGACATAGTGAAACTTTTATTTTTCAAGTTTGCCTCCCCTCGGTGGGGATTTAAAAAGTTCTATTACACAATGATATTCATTAGACAAAGGCAGATCCTAACTGGAGAAAAAGGGTACTTTCAATGAAACTGCTGGCTCCAAGGGTCACCGTGAAGCCCAGGAGAACCAGGCAGAGTTCACAGACAGGGGAGTAAAAATTTTCACGTCCAGTGACAAATGAAAGATGCCAGCAAACTTCCAAAGGCTACTCTAAAACTGAGATCATTGCTTAAATATTTAACAGAAAAGCAGATAAATCACTTCTTCCTGCAAAAAGAAAACAGCGATTCTGTTCTGCGGCACCACGTGGCCCCTGACATGGCTGCGAGCCGCTCTTTCCGCGAGCACACTCACCTCCAGACCTCCGGGTGCCTGTTCTGGGGCTGGCACAGCGTAGGACTGAAGCATGCTGGGTAAATGTCAACTGAAATGAAGGCACACGATCATTGTCTTCGACCAGAAAGCAAACTGAGTCAGCCTGCTCCTCTACAAACAGAAAGTGTACGTGTGGCTGTCGGCTGTCGGCTGGGGCCTGCACCAAGTGTCAGCGAAACTGGCTGACCACTGCGCACGGGAGCATCACAGAGCATGCGCCGGCGACCCTGAGTGCAGCCAGCCTTCCTCTCCCTGGGGGTAGGTGGGCCCAGAGAGGGTGAGTGGTGTGCCCACAGGCACCCTGTCGGCAGTCTGTGTTTCTGTCCTTAGGCATCAAAGATGGAAACACGTTTCGTTTTTTCTCTGGAATCACATGGTGGACATTTCCTTTTGCAGAGGCATTCGTTACCTACCCGGAAGGAGTCTGCGTCCCTTCAGCACAGGGCCACGTGGTGTTCAGGCTCATGCGAGTCAGTGTGAAGTATGATGGCAAGGACAGCCCAAGGCCCGCAGTGTGTGCGGGAAGCTGCAGATTCGTCTCCATGACATCAGGTCATCTGGTCCTCATGATTCCAGCCGTCATCCTCCAAGTTCTGCCCGGTCCACAGCAGCCACCTGGGGTTTTGGTAACAACAGCACCTAGAAACAGAACCTGGAACTCTGGCCTGTTCCTTTTATAAGTGAATAAATAAATAAATAAAATACAGTTCTTTGACCAACGCCCAGTTCTGGGTGACAGTCTTCTTCTCAGGGACCAAGGGCTCCTTCCTTCCCCAGACTTGTGTAAACACGAGCGTGGCAGTTAGTGTTGATACAAGAGCAGTGCGTGTCCCCGGGTTAGGGGAACGACCAGCTTTGCTTCCATCTGGTGAGTGAATGCCGCTTACTCTTTAGACAGGAGAGGCTGGGAGGCCAGGTCTTGGCATGGTAAGCAGGAGTCTTCAGAAGGCTGCTTGCTAGGACCTCCAGGTTCATCCTGGCCCTTTGAATCTCCATGGCTGGGAAATTCACCTCCAGGTTAGGAGGAAAAAAAACACACAAAAATCATCTCCTTTTAAAAATGATGTCCGTGGGGGCCAGAGGCAGAGGCTGCACAAGGCCACAGACCAGCAAGCAGAACTGGGGTTGGCGTGAAATGCAGGACTGGGAACAAGGCATGAAGTCACCAGGAGGGAACAGTCCAGACTGGGACAGCTGAGGCTCCGGGAATACTTCCCACCCACCGCGACCTGCGGGGCCTGTGAGGGTGCAGACGGAGTGAGCCAGGCCCTGTCCTTACTCTCCCACCCTCTGCCTCACTAGGAAGACCTCTGCCTCACTAGGAAGGCTTCTGCCTGGCTTTTGGCCTTGTCCAGGCCCTGTCCTAGGGAGGGCCTAAACTCGGTGCTCTCCCTCATCTCTGACTCTTCTGCATACTCAACTCTTTACACAGCCTCTCCCGCCACTGTGCTAAGAGGTGAGGAAATGCTGCCCCGTGGCTCCTGTACCGGCCTGGCTGGCAAGGAAGAATTGAAGCAGTTGGACTGTAGTCTACATCTGGTCGAGGTCAGGCATGCTCGACCTAGGAGAGAAGTTCCAGGAGCAGCTTCCAGATGTGTACGGGTTCTGCAGAGCCAGGGCCTGTGGGGGCAATGCTGGCACCTAAGAGAAAAACCTCCCGCTGGCTATCCAGGGCCTGCAGGCCCAGCTCCTGCTGCAGCTCTACCACACTCATGGCCTGGCTCAGGTCCTGCTTATTGGCCACCACGACGACAGGCAGGTCAGGGTCCTTGTCCAGCAGCTTGTGGAGCTCCTGACGGGCCTAGGGCAGCCGCGGCCGGTTGGTGGAGTCCACCACGAACACCAGCACGGAGAACCTCCGCTCATGGACTCTTAGAATCTTCTACAAGCACTTGCTTTCAAAGGTACCAAATGAGAGCTTCTCATTGTTTTAAGCATTAGTAAAAAAATGATGAGGTTAGGAAGGTAGACTGCACACATGTCAGAATGACATATCCCTTCAATTTTTGGAACCTACATGTACAGCTGTTACAAAATTTCCAAGTTAATTAAGTGCACTTTAAGAAGTTGTCCTCATGAATCAGCTATCATTAGCATAATTACCTAAGTAGCATGCTGTGAGGAGCTAAAAAAGCCAGGCTAATGTCGGAAGTAACAATACATATAGAATTCCATTCTAATATATGCCCTCAGTGTAGAACACCAAATTCTGTATAATAAGGCTATTTCTAAGTCCTTAAAGATGGTCTTTGTTATAACACTCCACGGAGAGAGTTTTAACAAATTATATTAACCAAAAAGCATATAGCACAGATGCATTTAGCAAACCATGTATAAATCAATCACTCTGAGAAAATGTAACATTTGGCACAGTCGCCATTTTTGAATGTAGGTTTTGATTATCATAGAGTATGATGAGTTTTACAAAAGGTCAGTTGGTGTTTTTCATGATCCAAGGGAATATAGATACTTGAGTAAGCAGCACTTGATAAATGAACATTTGTGTATAGAAAGAGTGATTAAAAAAACAAAAAGTAAATATGGAGTACATTTGTGTATAGAAAGAGTGATTAAAAAAAAAACAAAAAGTAAATATGGAAATTGAGCATGAAAAGAATCTGATAATAGAAAAAAAAAAGAAAAAAGGAAAAAGACCCTGAACACATGAACATTATTACACTTTAATTTATTGAAATAAAATATAATACCATTACAATTTATGCTCTTCCCTGCCACTTATTTCACCTCCCAGCCTATCCTACTTACCATCATTTTCCTAATCCATCAGATTAAAATCTAAGAATAGTCGATAGCTCTTTGATTGCTTGTACTATGCAATCTAACTTTTTTTCTTTTTCCAATCTTTCTAAATATCCTGTTTAAATATCTCAATGCTAACACCTAACATCTTTTCTTCTTAGCTCAAATAAACGTTCACTTTTTACCTACAGTCTGCTCTAAATCATGGATCTCAGTCCTTTGCCATAGGAAGATCGGATCTTTCTAAAACACCACTTTTGAGCATATTATTTCTCTGCTCAGGGACTGTATTAATCACGGTTCTACAGAGAAATAAACCCAGTAAAGAATGGAGGTATTGATAGCCAAATACATTTATGATAGGGAACTGACCCACACGGTGATGAAGGTTAAGATAGCCTACAGTCTGCAGGCTGGGGAGCAGCTGGTGTGGTTCCAATCTGAGTCCAAGGGTAAAGCTCCTGGACACCAAGGGTGGAAGTTCCATTCTGAGGCATGAGACAATGTCTCAGCCCAAGCACTGAGACAAAGGAAACAAATTCTCTCTTTCTCCACATTTTCGCTCTATTGAGGCCCTCCAAAGATTGGATGAGGCCACTTACATTATGGAAGGCAATCTGCTTTACTCAGTCTACCAACTTAGATGCTAATCTTATCTAGAAACACTCATAGACACACTCAGAAACCATGTCTTACCCACCATCTGGCACCCTCTGGTCTTGCAAAGTTGACAAGTAAAATTAACCATCCAGGAACTATTATTTATGCAAATATAATTTCTACTGTCAATAATCACCTCTAATGATGCTGGTCTTCTTGTTTTCTCTGGAACTGCTATCTGCCCTTCTTCCCCTGGTCTTTGTCCATGCTGCCTGCTGCAAAGTAGTTTATTTCTCCTCCATTATTTATCTCTTACCTATATTTTCAAATCTGATCACATTTTATCTCCCCTAGCTGCCTCTAAGACTATCAACCTATAACACCTTTTTTTCTTTTTATTTTTAGAGAATTATTTTATTTAATTTGATTATTTAATTATTTATTTATTTTTTATTTTGACGAGAGATGGACAGAGTGAGAGAGAGAGAGAGAGAGTGGGAAACTGAGAAAGCAAGCCCCCAGGTCCAGGACTCGAACCACAATTGGCTATGTGAAAGCCCAGCACCCTTAACCACCATGCCACCTGCTGGTCCCTAATCTATGACAATTCTATCGCAAAGGATTGTCTTTTGCACTTTCAGGATGTACTATATAGTTTAACACTCCTAATACGAATTAGAACAAAAATGTACTTTATACATATCAAATGGGAAACATATGAAAGCAGAAAATACAGGTTGAGTATCTCTTATCTGAAACTGTTGGGACCAGAAGTGTTTTAGATTTCAGACTTTTTCATATTTTGGAATATTTTTAAATAATAATGAGATACCTTGAGGATAGGACCTAAGTCTAAACATGAAATTCATTTATGTTTCAAATGTACCTCATATATATAACCTGAGGTAATTTTATTTAATATTTGTAATCACTTCAAATAAAGCTTGTGGATACGAGCCCTAAGGAAGCAGAATTTTCCACTTGTCATGGCTCAAAATTTTTTGAACTTTGATTCAGATTTTGGGGGCGTACTGGTGGGTTAAGGTGCTGGACTCCCACATGGCCAATCGCAGTTTGAATCCCAGACCTGGCAGCTTGCTTTTTCTCTCTGATGAGCAGACATGCCCTAAATCAAATTTTAAAATAATAATAAATAAAAATAAATGAATAATTATTTAAGAAAGAGAATTTCAAATTTTGGATTTTCAGATTAGGGATGCTTAACTTATAATACAAATTGCAGGCAAGTATGTAAATTAGAGCTACTTTTCTGGCAATACTTAGCAAAATTCTGGGAGTATACCTTACTATCAATAATATTAATTTCAGAATATATATTCCAGAAAATTCTCAAACAGGTCCATAAGGGGAGATGTATAAGGATATACAACCTTGTTTTTTAGTACAAAGGAATTGGAGGCAGCTCTGGTATTAACCTCTAAAAGAATATATGTTAAAAAAATACGGTGTGTGAAAGTGTGGATATGTTTGTAAGATGAGATTCTATCCAGTAATAAGCCATTGGGTCGTTAGAAAAGTCACCATGCATTTTTGCATCGAAAAATATGTCATGGTTTTTCTGACAACCCAATAAATTTACATGTAACAACACAGATCTTTTTTTGGGGGGAGAGGTTTTTGCTATAGGGTGTGTACGCTCACCAAAAACACTCTAAAGAGAGACAGAAAGACAGAAAGTGAGAAATCACCCTGCAGGAAAGATGGCCACGCAGCAATCCCTTCTCCTCCATTCTCCTCTCGGGATCCTGGGCACACACGCATGCACATGTGCCTGGCGTGAGTTTAAGCCATTGGGTCCAGGACTCAAACCACAGTCGACTACATGGGAGTCCAGCGACATAGCCATTACACCAACTGCTGGTCCACAACACAGATCTTTTAAAAATACTGATATAGTTTTTAAAAGTAAGACAAAAATTGAGATATTCAATAACACCACGCATGTATATTCTTACAAGATCCATCTGGGAAATATCGTCAAAGATAAACCATTAGTCCAACGAAGTCATTTATTAACTTGGTACAACGAGGGAGTCATTCACCAGGGGAAACATGGGTGTCCCACCAAACACAGAAAAGGAGGGACTGTAACAGGATATTTGGGAGGGGGAGGAAATAAAGTTTAAATTAAGTGATGTTTTGATAGGCTCAAGTTAAAGCAAGACTAGTATGTAAAGAGTTCAACATCAGTCCTGGGCCCAGAAGCAGATTCAGGGTCCTGTTACCTTGGAAATAATTAAATTAAGATAAACAGAATGTTGTGTCCAGAAATCCCTTATCTGAAGTTGTCCACCTGGCTGCTTTTCTATGTCAAAATGACTCAAGCCCTCCTGGCAGAAGTGGAATGCTTCAGTTTTACTGATAAGATTTTTAACGCAAAGTTGCTGACAATCTATGAACTCAGGTAATAAAATTTCTCGGTGCCATGTCCTTTTGTGGATTAGCAAAACCACTTTTATAGGCTCTCAATTTAAAACATACACAAAACACTATGTGTCTTTCAAATTAATACACATGCATAGTACATGCAACCTCTAGCCACTGAAAAAAAAATAAAAGAGTAGAAAGAAAGCAATTATCACATGCATACCTACAGGAAAAAAATAGTTGAAGCAAAATTAAGTCCCTCATACTAAGTTTCAGATAGATGCAAAATAATAATAGGTAGGATTTACAAGGCATTTACTGCGTGCCAGGTACTGTTAAATATTCTAAGAGTCCATGAAGTGGTTATTATTATTATTAGTCACTACTTTCCAGATGAAGATAATGAGACACAGTAATGAAGCATTAACTTGCCCTGGGTCATTGTGAGTGAAGACTCCCCAAGTGAGGATATTAAAAAGGAACCACCAGGGACCCAGCAGTTGGTGTAATGGCTATGTCGCTGGACTCCCGTGGAGTCGACCATGGCTCAAGTCCCGGACCCGGTGGCTTAATCTCTCGCTGGTGGCACATGTGCGTGTATGCCCAAGATCCCAAGAGGAGAATGGAAGAGAAGGGATTGTGACGTCATCATACTCCCTGGGGGATGATTTCTCGCTTTCTGTCTCTTTGTTTCTCTGGTGAGTGCACATGCCCTATAGCAAAAACCTCTCAAAAATAACATAAGTAAAAAGGAACAACCACACTCCACAGAGCATACTCATACCCAGGGCTTTCACTGAAAGGTCATAAAAACAATGCACAGGAGAAGAGCCCAGGCAAGCATTGGGGTTTCAAGTATCTTCCATGAGCAAGTTCCCCAAGGTTATTACTTACATGAGTACCCCACCCACTATCTCAAATTGAACTGCCAAGATCTGTGCAAATAATTTACTTTCTAGGAGAACCCCAGGCTGAAGTTTCCACTGGGGGTCTTACAATCAACTAGCCACATAATGAAGTCAGGCTGACTAACCAGTTAAGTCACCTTTGGTGAAGAAACTGACTCTGGGTATCCTCAGAGTTGAGCACTTTAAACACATCATGAATACCATAACCCTCATCTAGGCCAAGAGTCCAAACGCAGACCGACATTCAGGGATCCCCAGAGATAAACACTGAGCTTTTTCCTTTCTGTTTCTTCTTTCTTTTCCTAACACTGCTAGCCCACATCTCTCTCTTCTCTGGACTCCCTATAGTCTATGCTCATTAATTATTTGATTAATAATCAACAAGTAGTCTGTTGATAAACTGACTAATTGATGATGCATAGGTACATGAAAGTTCTCCCTAGAAATAATCTCAATAATCAATGACTAGAAATACAGTGCAGAATTAACTGCTTCAAAGGGAATTTTTGGACCAGAAGATGGCATAATGGTTAAATCACTGGACTCTTATGTAGTCAACAATGGTTTGAGTCCCGGATCCAGCGGCTCAAACTCACACTGGGCACTTGTGTGTGTGTGCTCAAAATCCTGAGAGGAGAATGGAGAAGAAGGGATTGTGGCATAGCCATTCGCCTTGGAGGGGGCAATTTCTTGCTTTCTGTCTCTCTGTCTCTCTCTGTCTCTCCTGTGAGCACATGTGCCCTATAGCAAAAATCTCTCTTAAAAAAATGGCGGGGGGGGTGACCAGCAGTTAGCGTAATGGCTATGTCGCTGAACTCCCACGTAGTCGACCGTGGTTCATGTCCCATACCCGGTGGCTTGAAACTCACACCGGGCGTGTATGCGTGCGTGCCCAAGATCCCAAGAGGAGAATAGAGGAGAAGGGATTGTGGCGTGGCCATCCCCTCTAGGGGGTGATTTTTCGCTTTCTATCTCTCTGTCTCTCTCTGTCTGTCTGACGAGCGCACATGCCCTTATAGCAAAAACTTCTTTAAAAAAAAGAGGGGAGGGGAGTGCATATATCCTAATAAAATTTGCAGAGAAACAGATGAACAAAAAAGTGAAGAGCCAGATGGTAGATCTATACTTTAAACATTAATCATTTAAAGAAGAGAAATAACATCTCTTTATAGAAGTATGTTATTTGTCCAGGGAGAATGTCCATACTGCCATCTCTTCTCCATTCTCCTTTTAGGACCTTGGGCATGCATGCACATACTTGCACCTGGTGTGTTTTCCAAAGCACTGGTCTAGGACACAACTACACAGTTGGCTTTGTGGGATCCATCTGTTTTAACCACCACACTACTGCCTGGCCCTTTCCATGACCTATTATATATATTATATATATATTTTTTATTTCTATTTTAAAAAAATGATTGTTACTGAAATTCAAATTTAACTTCACATCTTATGTTTCTGTTTGCCAAATGTGGCAATCCTACACAAAGTCAACAACAAAAGTAAGAAAAAATCTTTATCTAAAAGAGAACTTCAAACTAAAAATTACTTTAAAAGTGTGTAACATCGCCATGTATTAGAATGTGATGAATGCTCAAAGCATATACAAAAGAAGTGAATAACTTGACTACCTCTCCACATTTTTTCCTTTCTTTTTTTTTTTTTCTTGAGAGGGTGTGTGCAATCATCAGGAATAGAGAGAGAGAAGAGAAAGTACCAGCCATGGAGAATGATCACACTACAATCCTTTGTTCTCCAATTCTCCGTCCTTTTGGGATTTTGGGCATGTACGCACAGGGGCCCCGTGTATTTCCAAAGCTACCAAGTCTGGGAGTCCTACCACACGATGGGCCATATGTAATCCAGCTGCCTTAACCACCAGATCAAAGAGCCATCCTGCCACCTCTCTGTACTCTGGGGACCCTCTCAGGCTTTATACTGGTATTAAACAGCCCTAAAATAATATATATCAGACTTTTATTTCAGTAAATATTAGATGAAAAATTGGTACATAGAACACCAAGAATAATCTATACTTTCTGTAGTTTTGGCCTGTACTATATTTACAATATTCTTTTACCTTCGTACAAGAATTTTTCAAATCTTTAGAAGATGTTAACCATTAGGCTGTTCTGAAATTTATTATAGCTAATCAGACCAAAGATACTTGAAATTCATGTTTTAAGTACCTTAGCCATACACTGTAGTAAAACTTGATGTTTTCCTCTATGAGTTTTTGTGACTGGCTGTATTTTTCCTACTATAACTTTTGTGAGTAGAAGTGATGGTGCAAAGGTCAAGTAAATGTGCATCATTAAGCAATACAACCTGACATTTCTAGATAATGATTCCCTTGGATGAGAAAAGGGAGTGATACCTGAAAGGTCACAGCCTCATACTGTCCCGTCACACCTCTAGTCATCTCTGCCCACCACACACAACAATTTTGCTACAAATTTATGAGAACCCTTTCTGCTGGGAATCCTAAGTCATAAAGAATTCAGTATATAGTGCATGCTAAGGGTTATTAACCAGCCTTGTGATGCAGATTCTTACATCCAACTTTAAATAAATCAAGCTCTGTTGTTTATATCAGAATCTTAGACTTGAAAGGAATTTAGAGATTCCTATCATTTCACAAAACCCACAACAAGATCCTTTGTCCAGGTTACACAAGAGTACAGCAGCGTCCAAGGTCAAAGTTAGCACATTGCTTTTCAAATAGGCAGGGCCTGGGCTACCTGGTTAAAAGAAGCTTTTTTCAGCTTTTTTCAAATAAATAAGTACATTTTTCAAGATTTCATGGGGTCAGATGATCAAGTTTCCCATATGAGGGCCATATTTATATTCCAAATCTGAGGGGGAAGATTCCAATTTATTATATTTTGTCCTTCAAAAGAAACTAACCACAGCGTTCACTAAGATAGGAATAGGTGAAGATTATTAATAGTTTAAATTTCCACATTGTGTTTGTAAAAGTGAGTAAAGGGATTCAGTGATAAAGCAAAAGGATTATTACCAACACACCTTCATCTCCTACTAACGATGTTCCCCAGCCCACTCCACCTTCCTATTTCATGCCTTGAAAATGCTGACTTCAGTTTGAAAATCTCTTTTGCTTTCTGTACGTAATAAAACCCTATGTATCCTCAGAATCTCAGAAGAAATGCCAAACCATCCACAGAGCTCTGCCCTAACTGTCCCCATACTGAGTAGAAAAACCTCCCCACTCTTAGTGCCCACATTTTCTCACATAAACTACTGTCTTTATGCTGTAGCGCATACCTCATTCACTCATTCTTTCAGAACCTATATTTAGGGAGTGTTTGGTAAATGCCAAGATCTCTCTAGGCTCTGGGGATACAGCAGGGAACAGATAAAAATTTACAATTTCTTGGAACTTACATTGTAGTGCATGAAGGACAAGAAAGAAAATAAAAATTTAAACAGAGAAGCAGGATACAATATGTTGAAGAAAGAGATACTATTTTAAATAAGGTGACCAGCAAAGGTCTCTCTGGGTGATGCTTAAATAAAGATCTGAAGGTGAGGGAGCAAGGTGTCCAAGTAATTAGGCAAGGTATTTAGGGAGGGCCACAGCAGGTGCTGAAGTCCTGAGTCAAGATCACACCTGGTGGGAACCAGCAGTTAGCGTAATGGCTATGTCGCTGGACTCCCACGTAGTCGACCGCAGTTCGTGTCCCGGACCCGGTGGCTTAAAACTCACGCCGGGCACGTGTGCATCCGTGCCCAAGATCCTGGGAGGAGAATGGAGGAGAAGGTATTGCAGCGTGACCATCCCCCCGGGGGGTGATTTCTCACTTTCTGTCTTTATGTCTCTCTCTGTCTGTCTGGCGAGCGCACACGGCCTATAGCGAAAACCTCTCCAAAAAAAAAAAAAAAAGATCACACTCGGCATGGTCGAGTAAGAGCAAGAAAGCCCTGGTGTTGGAGTGGAATGGCCAAGGCAGAGATGGGCAGAAACACATTTACCAGAGTAAGGGGCAGGAGGGACCATTTCCATGAGAGGTATTGGCAAGCTGCGAGGGTGAGTGGATGGAAGGTACCCTGAGGACCTGTCAGAGTTGTGGTATTTGAGGGAAAAACATTGGAAAGCGGGCTGGTATGGGGAAAATAGAATATTTGAATATAAGGTTAGAGAAGTTAATCTTAATATTAAGGCTAGGGTATGACATTGAGAGTGTGGCCTGAGTTACAGATCAAGATTATTCTAAGGATAGAGAAGGGTCTAATCCAATGATATAGCATTCAAAGCTGGAGGTTTTAGTTTTGTTTTTTTGCTATAAGGCATTTGCCCTTGCCTGAGGGAGAAAGTGAGAAATCACCCCACAAGGAGGATGACCACGCTATAATCCCTTCTTTCAAAATCTTCCCTGGATTTGGGGCCTGCACTCATATGTGTCCAGTGTGATCCCGAAGCCACCAGGTCCAAGATTTGAACACAGTTGGTCATGTGGGATCCAGCACCTTCACCTCCATGCCACCTGCTGGCCCAAAGCTGGAGATTTTAAAGAGGATGGAATGGTGGTAGGTGACATGGTGGTTAAGCATTGGACTTCCACATGACTGACAGCAATTCAAATCCCAGACATGGTGGATTGCTTTCTCACTTTTCCTTTCTCCAGTGAGAGCAAGTGCCCTATGGCAAAATTTGAATACCTCCAGTGAGAGCAAGTGCCCTATGGCAAAATCTGAATATTTGTGTGTGTGTATACATATATAAATATACATACACACATATGTGTGTATATATGTACATATATGTACATATGTGTGTATATGTATGTGTGTATATATATTTCCCACTGGCCAACTGCAGTTTGAGTCCTGGACCCAATGGCTTGAAAATCATGCCAGGTGCTTGTGCGTGCATGCTCAAGATCCTGGGAGGAAAACGGAGAAGGGATTGTAGCATGGCCATCTCCCCTGGTGGAGGGAGGGGGCGATCTCTCACTTTCCCTCTCACTGTCTCTGTCTCTCTTTGGCAAGCACACATGCTCTAAAGCAAAAACCCCTGAAAAAAAAAAAAAAAAGGAATAATCTATCTAAAAGCAAAGGGAGGCCCAGGGAGACCACCCACCCCACCTCTGCACCCAGTGGAACATGAAATAACCTCTAGTTGTGAGGACTGCAGAATAAGAAATGTTCTTCAAAAGAGTCACATTTTGGAACCAGCAGTTAGCGTAATGGCTATCGCTGGATTCCCACGTTGTCGACCACGGTTCGCGTCCCGGACCCAGTGGCTTAGAACTCATGCCGGCCACGTGTGCGTGCGTGCCCAAGATCCCGAGAGAATGGAGGAGAAGGGATTACACTGTGACCATCCCCCCTGGGGGGTGATTTCTCTAAAGCAAAAACCCCTGAAAAAAAAAAAAAAAAGGAATAATCTATCTAAAAGCAAAGGGAGGCCCAGGGAGACCACCCACCCCACCTCTGCACCCAGTGGAACATGAAATAACCTCTAGTTGTGAGGACTGCAGAATAAGAAATGTTCTTCAAAAGAGTCACATTTTGGAACCAGCAGTTAGCGTAATGGCTGTCGCTGGATTCCCACGTTGTCGACCACGGTTCGCGTCCCGGACCCAGTGGCTTAGAACTCATGCCGGCCACGTGTGCGTGCGTGCCCAAGATCCCGAGAGAATGGAGGAGAAGGGATTACACTGTGACCATCCCCCCTGGGGGGTGATTTCTCGCTTTCTGTCTCTATGTCTCTCTCTGTCTGTATGGCGAGCGCACGCGCCCTATAGCAAAAAGCCTCTCAAAAAAAAAAAAGAGCCATATTTTAGTTACAATAAAAGGGTGAAGAGATTATTCAGGAAAAAGCACTGATTCAAGGAATTCTACTAATGAATGACCCAGTTGCAAAGGGGAGAGTGGAATGGCTAGTGCCATTGGAGAGAAGTAGGATGTAGAATCAAGAAGAAAGCTTGTCCTAGGGAGCTCTCTGAGTGTCAGGGTGAAGAAGTCAAGCATCTGTTTTTGTAAGGATGGGCATGAACAATCTTGGTAGTCACAAGACAGCAGTAGGGAACAATAAATGTTGATGGGAGTCAGGGAAAAGCATTTGTCCAGAAGTAGTGTGCCAAGGTCCCTCCTTACTCATGGATGCCAGAAGATACGAAAAGGGATAGTCTTACGCCAGTAACAGAGGGTTCCTTCACCTTGTTCATTCCTGTTTTGTTTTAGCATAATATATTCTTTCCTCTTCCATATTAGATCATAAACTTTGAAGTTCATGAGCATTTCCCAGTGAATTCCCCTGTTGATTGCCAGTAGTAAGCTATTCAATAAATATTTATTCATGGCTGAGATGCTAGATAAACTAGTTTTCCTGAATTAATTGATATGCATTATAGTCTTGTACTGAAAAATAAGATTGTACCCCACAGATGTATATAATTATTATTTGTCAACAAATAAATATTTGTTACAAGGACAAGTGAATGCTTCTTACTGGATGTAGGGGGTGGAAGAAGAAAGATAAATTATTCTCTACTTATTCTCTGAGAATTCACCAGGTCCCCCTTACCTCCTTGCCCAATTTCTGAATTAGAAATTCTGAGGCCAGTCTGAGAAGACAAGATGCTGCTATAAAACCAGGTGCTTTGTGAGTGCATTGATGAAAAGACCAAAGCTATAACTCTCCTTTCCCAAGCTGTAGGAAGTCAAAATTCTGCTTATAATGGTAATTGCCTCATTGATCATTTCTTTGGAGGGAGGGAAGGATCAACAGCCAAGACAAACTGCAGTTCTCCCAAGGACGATGCGACCTGCTATGATTTTTCTGGGGAATTTGGCCAAATGTAGTTAAGAGTTGGTAAACAGAGATGATGGTGATAGTGTTGCTACAAGCAAGGGTTTGTTAACAACGGAGATCTGTGATACCACTAGTTGTACCCAAGCCTCTGAACCAGTAAGAATCAATGAGATATGAGTTTAACAAATGATCCGACATGGAGGCAGGATTGTGGCAGGATAAGTACAGAATTCTGAAATCAGATACTTAGCAAGCATGTAATTGGACAGCTGAGTCTCCATCAAAAGATGATCATCACCCTCAATCTGGCCTTCACCACAGCAAAGCCTTTGCGGCCAGACCCAAGTTCAGCAACAGAGTTCCACGAGAAACCTCGAGGACGTCTGAGACCATCTGCTTGCCTTCATGTATAAGGTCCTCCACTTTTTCAAAAACAGGAATATGATCACATCATTCATTTGCCTAAATCCATTTAGTAGCATTACCTAAGCCCAAGTCTGAATCCCTATTGCAGAGTGTACCCCAGGGCATATACCTCATCAACCATTCTACCTCTTCTTTCCACTTTTCCCCTCACACTTCATAGTTCAGCAAATTCAAACTCCTTCCCATTCCTAAAACTTCCAACTCCATACTTGCTGTTGACTCGAAACCTTCATAAGTGCTTCGAAGCTTCTTCACCACCTAATCCAAGGTCTCACTATAACTGGCACATCCTCAGCAAAGTGCTTCTTACCTCTTAGATGGGTATAAGTCTCCCAACTACATGTTATACCACACACTGGTCTCACATCTTTATAATTTCTTTTTTAATGTTCCCTCCCTCTCCCCCTCCCTACACTAGATCATTTCTATGAAGGTAGCAGCTAGAGCTATCTTGGTCACCTCTTTATTCCCAAAGCTCTGCCCAGTAATTGAAACATAATGAAAATAATTTTAAAATTTTTTAATAAATCTGATTTATTAAGACATTTTTTGTTCTTAAGAATTATTTTATTTTAACTTCATTTATTTATTTTTAATTTGACCAGAGATGGACAGAGTGAGAGAAAGAAGGAAAGTGAGAAAGCAAGCCACTAGGTCTGGGAATTGAACAGTGGTCAACCATGTAGGAGTCCAGCGCCCTTAACCACAATGCTACCTGCTGGCCTCTTAAAAAAATTTTTAAGTTAGGTGCTTTCACTATTGTAGTTAACATGACTAATAAAATGTGAGTGGCATATAGGTCAGGCAATCCATGCTGTAAGCTGAGAACTTTTACTGTACATAGAAAAGTATCTTGAATTTTTCTTGAATCCCATAATATAACATCATCCAAATTGTTTAACTCAGTAAAATATGTAATATAGGCCACCTAAAACACTATTATTCATTTTTTCTAACTTTTCCATTATTCTGATAATATGTAGAGAAAAAATAAAAATGAAAACAAGACACAATGGTATGGTATCAAGAAACAACTTTATCCAAGTGGAATTCCAATGGTAGATATAGTTAACATCAATTCATATATTAGTAATATACATGTATTGTCAAATATGACATCTATGTAATGACAAAAGTCTCACATTTTCTACCAAAGTTCTGGCTTACCTTATGAGTCACTTCCATGACTATCAACTATACATACAAAGAGACGAGGGGAGACTTACTGAAGATGGCTTTCTAGGAAATTTACAAAATGAAAAAGGCAAAGTGTATCAAAATACAGCACAAGCAGCAATGGCGCCCTGAACCCACTTTGGAAAGGCTGCCTACAGCACTACCAAAGTGAACAGTTACAAATCCCTGATCAGAGTTTAAAAATTTATGGTCTTAAATGTTCAATTCTAACCACTAGGTGAAATGACTAGGATAGTAGGAGACTACTTTCTCAGTACAGGGATATGTGGGAACTATTATGTCTATCAAGGTACTGTCGCTCCAATGTTCATTTGCAATATTTCTGACTGCATGAGGTGTGAAGGTCAATTTAGTTCATTTTTCTTTAGATGCATTTTAAGAACAAATGGCACTTGAATGAATAGAGGTACAATAGGGAAAAGGACCATTTTAGTAAAGAAATATTAAATGAGATAACATATTAAAAGTATTGAAATTGCAAGAATTTTACAAAATAATAATTAAAAATTGTAAATGCTTTTATTCCAATCTGCAAAAAGGTACCAATCACCCTAATTTGCTAGAACTGAAGCACTTATGAATAACAGCATCTACTGATAAACTTGATCAAAAACGAGTAGTTTTTTTAAAAATTTAAAAAAGAAAACTGTTGTGGAAAAAAAACCCTAGAATTTAAAATAATGAAGACCAAATCAAACTGACAGTGGTAACTGGCAATGAATACAATGAATGCTAAAGACCAGCGTTACCAAGTGCCCTGTGCAGGTGACTCGGGTGTGACTGAGAAGCTGGCTGAAGGAAGTGTGGAACTAGCCTAATGTGTGGGGCTCTGGACCCTGCCCTGGCATCAAAGATACTCCACTTCTGTCTATTTTGCCATATACCAAGATTATGTGATTAAGTCATCTTTTTAAAGGTGCTTAAAAAGAAAATTCTGAAAACTAAAGCAACATACCTATGTCGTTTCTAAGCATGCAAGAACTGAAATGAGGACATCTGAGACAACAGTCTCCAAGCAGTTGGAAGAATGACCAGTTCTCTTCTGCCCCGTTGAGAAGATCAAAATGGCCGGTGACTAATGAGCCGTATTGTGGGAAGGCACACTAGCAGGCCTCTTAAGGTATTCAGCTCATATTTAGAAGCCACCTCGGTAAGTGGGACAGCTGTAACAGCTCACCTGTTCTAGGCAACCATGACGGCAAGGAGGTCCCCTCTCAGCCTGACCTTGACAAGGAGCTCTTTGTGAAAAGTGAAACTGCTGTGGCTGAGAGCTTACTTCCTTGCAGAAAATAAGAGACGTGGGTTAGAGCGCAGATTCTCACTGTAACTGAGAGGCAGATCAACATGGCATGGCATGCATCCACTCAAGGACACGTGATAAACACATAATCTTAAATTGTTAATTGGCCAGTATATGGATATGCACAGAACTTGGGACACAGACCTTTCAAATGCAACACAATCTATTTGAAAATGTAATGTTCACTAATACATTCTCAAAGGTAAAAGTCAAGAAAACAAATTCCTACTTTTAAAAAAAAAACACATAAAGTCTACTCTATCCTAATGTAGCAGTTGGAAAAGTTGTTTTTTTTTCTTTTCTTTTTTTAAGAAACACCGTTTTACAACAGTTTTTATGGTTAATACTATACATCCTGGCCTTAGGACAGAGCATTCTATTAAAGTGTAAGATGGGATTTTGATTGATAGATAACCAGTATCATAAGCTTAAAAATCATACAAAAATGCTATGTTAAGAAGGAAAAAAAAAAAAGGTTTAAATGAATCTATACAAATCTATGGGACTCCATCAAGGAAAGAGTAAGAACTATCTTTTAAATGAGTAAACATTTTCCTCACTTAGAAGAAACTAGAACTCAGAATTCCACCTTACATGTTTGGTCCTCATGGCTCTCCTGGACAAAACAGTCCTTCCTAACCATTTTAACAAACCAGTTTAAATAATCTTATAATGTAGAATCAGGGCCAACCTATTGTCTATGTATCTACAGAATCCTGAGTGTCACATTCAGTCACTGAAAAGAAAACCAAATATGACTGCATTTATAATATTCCAAAATGAAAACTAAAAATCCAGAAAGGCAAATAAAAATGGCTCATACTTCCTTACAAGTTTCTACTTGTTGATTGTACATTTAAAAAATTCAGTATGTGCCTGTCCTGCTCATTCAGTACTTTTCATTAAGGCCCATGGGTGTTTCATAAACCATGCAGCATGTGAGGTGCAGCAAAACTCAGATGCAAGGAAGGACTGTCATTTACTCCATGGAAAAGCACTGAGTACAGAATTATAGGAACGAATTCAACATTATGTAACTTAAGAAGCTCTCATAATTAGGTGTGGACACTGACTTGTAAAACATACACTGAGAACAAAGTACAGCAACCTGCGAATCACATCGTCCGCCCAATTTCTCATTCTTTCCTTTGCAACACATTCAAAAACAGTATTTTTATTATTTAAAACATAAACAACAAAACCAGCTTTTCCCCACACTAGTTTTTAACCCAAATGGCCTCACTGCAATTACTGTAAATTACTAGCAATCACTGAACAGATTAGGCAAAGATGGCCTTGGCATTGTTTCCCACAAACAAATATAAAAAGAACGCTTTAAACATGTATGATTCCTAGAGAACGAGGACGAGGTTTACATCATAAATTCTGGGGGTCAAAAGTACGTACAATGGCACATATATGATTTGGGATAAGAGATGGCATTGTTCCACACAGCGCTAAAGAATTCTGTCGTAGCTCCTTCTATTTCGTAGCTGGGTTCTTGGGAGGAAGGAGTTTGTACGTGTTGAAGTAGCCCACCACCTGCTGGGGAATCTCCGCCAAGACACACTGAGCAAGTGCTTCCTTTGGAGACTTGTGAAAAACAAATCAAAGCAACCTTATTAGCAACCAAATATTTACAGGCCATTAAAAAGGAGCAATCCCAAATTCCTAGACTTGTATTTCTTCTTAGGAATAATCCACAAAGTGCAGAGTAAGCTAAGGAATCAAAGTTACGTATGATTGCTATTATTAACCCTGTCAACATTTATGAAGTCCTTTTTTAGGTGTTAGCATTTTAGCATTCACTGATATTTTTGTTTGTTTTTCTTTAACTTTTAAATGTGGATTTGGCATTCAATTGTTTTTTTAATTTTTATTTTGAAATAAGTGTAGATTAATAGGAAATTGGAAAAGTAATACAGAGAGATCCCATGGACCCTTAGCCCAGTTTACTTCAAAGAGAACATCTTACATAACTATAGTTGATATCAAAACTAGGAATCTGACATTAGCACAGGTCACAGACCTTATTCAGTTTCATTGCTTTTACATGCACTTGTGTGTGTGTGTGTGTGTGTGTGTGTAGTTCTACATAATTTTATCACCTGGTAGACCTGTGTAATGATCATCACAATCAAGATACAGAACCATTTTATCAGTATAAAGATCTCTAACATTACCATGTTATAAACACACACACACACACACACACACACACACACACCCTTCCTGCCCTCTCTCTGCTTGTAGAAATGTAAAATGGTACAACCACTTTAGAAAAGTTTGACAGTTGCTTTTTTTTGGAGAGGTTTTTGCTATATAGGGGATGTGCGCTCTCCAGAAAGACAAAGAGAGACAGATAGAAAGCAAGGAGTCACCCCTAGAGGGGATGGCCACGCTGCAATCCCTTCTCCATTCTCCTCTCAGGATTTTGGGCATGCACGAACACACACCTGGCGTGAGTTTAAGCCACCAGGTCCAGGATTCGAACCGCGATCGACTATATGGGAGGCCAGCGACATAGTCATTATGCCAACTGCTGGTCCCAGCCTTTTTCTTTTTTTAAGATAACTGCTTTAATAATTACATGTGGTGTTATGGTTAAGTGCACTGGACTCCCACATGGCTGACTGTGGTCTGAGTCCCAGACCTGGCGGCTTGCTTTCTCTCCTTCTCTCTCTCCATCATGTCACCCGCTGACCCTATACATAGTTTTTAAATAACATACATATTTCTGAACTTTGTGAAGACTACAGCATTGCAATTTGTTTTTGTTTTTATTTTGCTATAAGGTGCGTGCGTTTGCCAGACAGACAGAGACAGACAGAGAGACAGAAAAGGAGAAATCACCCTCCAGGGGGGATGGCCACGCTGCAATCCCTTCTCCTCCATTCTCCTCTCGGGATCTTGGCATGCACGCACATGCGCCCGGCATGAGTTTAAGCCACCGAGTCCAAGACTCGAACTGTGGTCGACTACATGGGAGTCCAGCGACATAGCCATTATGCTAACTGCTGGTCCCGCAATGAAATAATTCTTTAAAAATAATAATAACTGCACGTGTAACTATTTATATAACCCAACAACTTCATTCCTGGATATTTAACACAGAAAAATAAAACTTACATCCACATAAAAAACCTCATGCATGGATGTTTATAGCAGCTTCATGTATACTAGACAAAACCTGGAAATAGCTCAGGTGTCCTTCCATGTGTGAATGGTTAAATGACTGTGGTACATCCATACCATGAAATAACACTCAGCAATAAAAAGGAATACATGCAACAATGTGGGTAAGTCTTGGTAGGATTATGCTGAATTTTAAAAAAGCCAAGCCACAAAGGTTAAAACCTATGTGATTCCATTTATATAACGTTACTGAAATGACAATAGTATAACATCGTTAACAGATTTGTGGTTCCAGGAGTTCAAAGGAGAGGTAGGTAGAAGAGAAGTAAGTGTGGCTATAAAAGAGCAACATGAGGGATCCTGTGGAGATAGGTAGGTAGGTGTTACAACAATGAAAACAGCCTGATTATGATGCTGTACTAAGTCTCGTAAGATAGTACTACTGGAATAAACTGGGTCAAACAGTTTCCGGAGAGATTTTCATCACACCAACTTATAAATTGATAAATTCTACATATACTTTAATTTTTTTTTATTGTTACAAAGGTAAAGATAAAATCATTTCTTAAGACATTCACGAACAGTTTTAAACAATTTATCCTATAGACTACAAGAAGCATGCATATACACATTCTAACGAAACTGGCAAATTTAATCATGGTCTTTATATGGAAAAAGGACAGGGTTCCGATAGCCGCTAACTCCACACACCTACTCAACGGCTTGGCTGTGGGCTAGCAAAGGTCTGTGTTCAAACACCTTAGCGTGTGAATAAAGACGAGTGATACTCACATTCTGGAACTGTCTGAAAGGCACAAATTGGACGATATCTCTGATGGCCACTTCACCTGATGGGGAGCGGAGACTTCCACCATCAGCATCCAGAAACTCCATGGCACCAAAGTCAGCACCTCCGACTCCAACAATGATGATGGACATGGGCAGCTTGGCAGCATTGACTATGGCTTGTCTGGTTTCATCTAGGTCTGTGATCACACCATCAGTAATGATTAAAAGTACAAAATATTGCTGCCAAAAAAAGAAGAAAAATATGTCCACTGAGCAGGTCAAACTCCCAAATAACAAAAACAATGTTAATGCTATCTCTAGCTGGATAAATCATTCAGTCTCTTCCTTACTCATTTTCTAACTGCTGCCAGGATACCACCCTGCATAAAATAGGTTAAGAGTGTCTGACGACAAGGAAATTGACTCTTACAAAAACTGCAGGTTCATTAAAAGTACAGCAGACCACAAAACAGGTTGGTAAAATACACAGAAGCAAGACATCTAAATGTCAAAGATTAACCTTTCAGGAAGCACAGAAAAATAAACTTTAATTTAATGGAAGTATCAAATATGTCAAAGTATCAGTTAAGGGAACAAGTGGCAACTCCGTTCTCAAAAGAGCAAATAAATATGGAAATAGATTGTTCACCAAACAAAGATACGCTTTGTAAAAAATGGATATGGCTTAAGGGGACAAAGATACGCTTTGTAAAAAATGGATATGGAATAAGGAAAGAAATCACTCTCAATTCTGTCATCTCTGATAAAGCTCTTCAAAAAGTAGTGAAATGCCAAATACAGTCATGACCCTTTTGGGTCATTTGAGCCTACAACCAGAATAAGATTTCTAACAGTAGCTAGTATGCACGAAGTGCTTCTTCTGACCCAGGCACTGTGCACTTCGTACAAGTCACCTTATTTAACTGTTTCGACAACTGCATAACATAGTTTTCCCCAACTAACTTCTATGTATACTGAAATCAAGAGAGATTTGGCATCCAAGAGCCAACAGGTCATGGAGTAAGCTAATCAAATCTCTTCAGGACACTAAGTCATCTTGCAACAACAACTGAGGTTGAGTGTCTCTTCAAGTATTAATTTGTTAAGTCTATTTCCTAAAGGTAGATGACAGCTTTTTGCTTTTATTCTGGTAGAACTTATCTAGGAAAATTAATTCAAAAGATAAAGATTTATGTATGTGTTATTTTGTTGTTACCTTGTTCTTAATGACCAAAATTTAACAACAAATATAACCTCCCGAGCAAAGGGGGACTATATCATTCCTCCTTGTCCTTCTTATATTGCAACAAACCACATAAAGATAAAAATGGTGCCAAAAGCCTCTACCAGTCCTCATTCTTACAGTCCCCTGGCCACAGAGCACTTACAGAAGCTGTCTGCTGTTGTGTGGCTGCAGCAGCAAACCTGGCCACATGATTTATGATGGGAGAAAAATTAGTTGGTCCATAGAGTTTAACCTGAGGGAGACAGGCCCGATATGCCTCTACAATGCCTTGGATTCCTAGATTAAAAAAATAAATAATAAACAGTATTAGAAACTATTAAACAAAATACTAGCAATTCTTTTTTCTTTACAAATGTATAGGAAAAACAGGGAGTTTATTAAAGAAGAAGGAAGAAAGAACTGAGCTCCCAAGAAGGGAGAAGTCCTGGAAAATGAGTTGCTGAAGAGGAACTGGAGCTAGACACTAACCAGTTTAATTACACACAAGGACTTCGAAAAGTTCATGAAGGGGCAACTCATTTTCCAGGACCCCTTTTTTCTTAGGAGCTCTGTTTTTCCTTCCCTCTCCTTTAATAAACTCTCCACTTTGTTGATAAATTCCCCATTTTGCTAATAAATTCTCTCTTTGCTATACCTACCCTGTGTGTCCACGACTCTAATTCTTCCTGAGCATGGTTTAAGAACCTGGGTCTCACTATGAGTGTGGGCCCAATCACCCCTGTGCCCCCATGACCCTACGTCATATTTTGGTGCGTTGGCTGGGAAATATCTAGACTCCTCTTCTTCATGTCAGAATAGTAAGTAATGTGGGCTTTCTATCTTTTTTTTCTGGGACACCCTTGTTCCTAGAAATTAGCTCTATCAGATGAAGACGAAATTACTGGGCATCAGACAGTCATGTGAAAACCATTAGGGGACTGTCAGTCTGTAAGACTCAGATGTGAGGCTGGCCATCTCACAGCATTATCAAAATGCTGAGAATGTTGGCTGTTTGACTGTCAGTCTGTAAGACTCAGATGTGAGGCCTGCCATCTTGCAGCATTATCAAAATGCTGAGAATGTTGGCTATTTTGACTTGGTTTCCATTTCTGGAATCTTAACCATCACAGGGAAGATGAATGTTTTGGGGGCATTGATGGTGCATGCCAGGGTTACTCTCTGATGTATTCTCAAAGCCTTGAGAATTTGAAGCCATCCCCCATAGCCCAGCTGGGTGACAGGGCAAATTGCTTTCTTTCTTTTTCTTAAGACCTTTTCTCTAAAAGGTCTTACTCTCTGCTAGCAAGAGAGTGATGCATATCCAGGAACTTGCCATAATGCATTAAAGAAAGTTAAGCTGCCCTTTGCTCTGCCGGCCTACAGGGTCCTGGGACTAGGGACTCCAAATATCTAGAGGGAAAACTGAATGTCTCTGGACAATTGAAGGCGTCTGCCACAGAGCCACTCCCTGTGGTGCTAGAAGGCTCTGAGGTTGAAAGTTCTAGGGACCAGCAGTTAGCGTAATGGCTATGTCACTGGACTCCCACGTAGTCGACCGCGGTACCGGGACCGGTGGCTTTAAACTCATGCCAGGCGCGTGTGCCCAAGATCCCAAGAGGAGAATGGAGGAGAAGGGATTGTGGCGTGGCCATCACCCCCTGTGGGGAGATTTCACTTTCTGTCTGTCTATCTGGCAAGTGCACGCACCCTATAGCAACAAACCTCTCCAAAAAAAAAAAAAAATGTTGTCCCTCACTGCTCAACTGAGTGGAAGTTCTCCTTCTTCATGTGGGTCTAGTCAAAAATGAACAGTAGATCCTCTTTCTCTTTGGGTTCTAAAGTCTGCTGAACAACCCTCCTGTATCCTCCTCATACTGATCAACCAATACTCAGAGCAAAATATGCCTACGGTAAAATAGGTAGATCTCTTTTCACCTTCAGTAAGCATATGGTGTTAATTAGATTGGCATTGTTGAGAGGATCACATCATATTGCTCTTGCCAGGCTGATTTTCCTCTTCATTTCTCTTGTCAGAAATAGAAAGTTGTGTATTGGCCTTTTGGGGACACCCGATTAACCACTCTTTTCCTCGGTCCCCACACCACAGTGTTCTATATCATCTAGTATGAAGGTAGTGACGGCTCAGTGACTGACCTAGGCAGCCTAACCTAGACCTAAAATAAAGGCTTTCTCCATGCCCCACCACATTCCAGGAAGAAGATAAGATAATGGTTTTCATGACCCAAAGCTTCAAGACAAAGAATCTCCTGACCTTGGTAAGTACTTCAAAATGAGGACAATAACTGGACTCATGCTGCCTGTGCCCCTCCCTACCAGGAGGGGAATGCATGCACAAGCCCCACCTAGAACAAGTCTGGACAAGGCCCTTCCTGACCCAAATAACACCCCCTTGACCCAGTTCTTCCTTGGCAACCCATTTTCCAGGACCCCTCCCTTCTTGGGCGTTTTTCCTTCCCTCTCCTTTAACAAACTCCCTACCTTGTTAATAAATTCCCCACTTTGCTAATAAACTCCTCCTATGCTATAACTTTTTCTTAAAAAAAAAAAAAAAAGTACGTGAAGAATGTGTTTTATAAAAAAACTGCCCAGATTAAAAAAAATATTTTTTGCACCAAGAAAACTTACACTTCGATTCTATTTTCCATAAGCTTTTTGAAGCCTCCACATATATTTCAATATACAGTGCTTTAAAAACAGTCAAAAGTTTTATATTCGGGAATTCTTCTAAGCTGTCTGTTATAAAACTCCATAGCTATGCTCCATTGCAAAAACCTATAAACTCTGTTCTCTCTCAGCAGAAGCATTTATTCTCATCTGAAAGTATTCATTAGTCTATAGCAGAACTGTTACATTTATGATTCATTTTGATGTGTTTTGGGAATGTGACTCTGATGGAAAAAGAACAATGAAAAAGGTGTTACAGCATATAGCTGATGTTAAGAAGTAAGAAAAAGCTATTGAGAAAAAGAAAAACTGTGGATATGGCAAAGGTTCCGTAAAAATACCAGATGGCTAGAAACCTAATATTAATTCTAATTCGTTAATCAGCACAAGTGTTTATTCAATAACTTAAGAGCTAGTTCCAAATATTCACTTCTAGGTTATTGATCACATTTTGTTGCAGGAGAATGCGAGCATATTTGTCTACAGGTACTGACTGTTCCTGGACCTGCTGGAGTCTTGGGTGACAGAAAGTACAACTGGACCATGTAACTAGTTCTGACCCATGCATGTGACAATGAAATCCATGTCTAAGATGTTTTTAAAAAAACACTGCCTGTGGGTCAGCAGGTGGCGTGGTGGTGAAGGCTCTGGGTTTCCACATGGTTGAACAAGGTTCAAGTTCTGGACCTGGTGGCTTGAAAACAGTATTGGGTCCATGTGAACACCTGCCCAAAATCCCAAAAGGAGGGTGGAAGAGAAGGGATTGTGGCATGGCTATCCCTCTGGTTGGGGGAGGGGGTGATTTTTTACTTTCCCTCTCTCTGTCCCTCTGGCCACCGCATGTGCCCAATGGCATAAACCTAAAAACAAACAAAAAACACTACCAGCTTCCTCCAGCTCTTACTCTTTCTCTCTGCCATGGGAGAGGCACAATTCAGATGAGTGGTTGCTTCTTCAGGCTGAGTCTGTGTAAGAAATATGGAGCAGAACTGCACTCTAGCCATATGACAAGTGAGCAAGAATAAACTTCTCAGTAGAAGCCACTGAGATTTTGGGCCCAGCAGGTAACGTGGTGATTAAAGTGCTGGACTCCCACATGACCAACCCTGGTTCAAGTCCCTGGCAGCTTGATTTTTCACTCTCCCTCTCTCTCTCATTCTCATTCTCTTTCTCTGGTGAGCACATGTCCCCTATAGCAACTTAAATACAATAATAAATAAAATTAAATAATTCTTTAAGAATAAATGAAGTCACTGAGATGTCAATATTGTTTATTACAATAGCATAACCTAATGAAAGCTGACTAACATTCTTGGTAGAAGCATTGCTGATGAATCCCACCTATTAAATCAATTCTTCATATCAATGTGTTTAAGGTACTAGAAATCCTAAGGAATGCTCGACAATATTTGCTGAGATCGGTACGGAAATCTGCCACAAAAGACTTTTACTGTAAAATGAAACAGTACTCTTGCTTTAAAAATGTCCAAGAGAGGGCTGGCCCCATAGTCTAATGATTAGGAGAGCCAGGTCTCATACACCCAGCTTTGGTTCAGATCCCAGCTCTAGCTTGAAAAACGTGAGCGCCTGGGCTTACATGCTCCAAGTCCCAACAAGATAGAGAAAAGGAGGAGAAAAGGAGAAGAGATTGCAATGTGACCATGCCCAATTAGGGGTGTTTTCTGTTTTCTTCCTCTCCTTCAGCCTCTCTGTCTCCATCTGGTGAGCATATGCGCCATCTGTTGCAATTAAAATAAAAAATGTCCAATAGAATATAGATCGGGACCAGCAGATGGCGTAATGGTTACGTCACTGGACTACCATGTTGTTAACCACGGTTCGAGTCCCAGACCCTGTGGCTTAAAACTCATGCCAGGTGCATGTGCATGCATGCCCAAAATCCTGAGAGAAGAATGGAAGAGAAGGAATTGCGGAATGGCCATCCCACCTGAAGGTGATTTCTCACTTTCTGTCTCTCTCTCTCTCTCTGGTAACCACACATACACTATAGCAAAAAACCTCTCTTAAAAAACAAAAAACAAAAAAACAAAAAACAACATAGATCAGTAAGAAAGCGAAGCATTTACTTGGTTTCAGAGCTTCACAAGAGCAACTCCCCTCTTTAAATTTAAGAGTTCCAATAAACTACTCTTAGTTACTTTGAACTTAAGAATAAGTCTTATGAACAACCTTGAGAACTAATTCATATGCAGAGATAATTTTACATGCATGAAGTGATGCCATAACTAAGAGTCAGTTCACCAGCCATACAAATATTAACATTAACATTGGCTAGCAGCAGGATCTCTCACTGCAATGACATATGCTATAGAAAACTGTGCCCATAACTACAGCAATATTTTCCTCTATTTCCTTTTTTAAAGCATTATTTTAAATGACTTTATTTATTCATTTATTGAGTCTAGTGCCCTTAACCACTATACCACCTGTCGGCCCCTATTTTCCTCCATTTCTACCATCTTACTTTGCCTTTAAGTCTGAAGGTTAAGTAATTAATTTAAATTCCTTTTTTTTTTTTTTTTAGAGAGAGAGATTTTTGCTATAGGGCACGTGCTTTTGCCAGAAAGACAGAGAAAGCCAAAGAGACAGAAAGTGAGAAATCATCCCCCAGGGAGGATGGCTACACCACAGTCCCTTCTCCTCCAGTCTCCTCTTGGGATTTTAGGCATGCACGCACAAACACCGGCATGAGGTTTAAGTCACCGGGTCCAGGACTCGAACCACAGTATAATACACGGGAATCCAGTGACATAAACGTTACGCCATTGCTGGTCCCAGAGCAATTAATTTAATTTCTTCATAAATATCAATAGCCTTCAATTAAACTAAAACCAAATTATGCCAAAATTAAAGGAATAAGTAAGAAATGCTATTTCTAGGAAATTGATTAGAAAAAGGGGATTAAATTTCCTTATACTAAGTCTGGATTTTTTCTTGTACCATATCTTCTTCGTTTAAAATCAAATTGACTTTTTTCAGTTTATAAACCAACAGTAAGAAAGCTGTACTTAATGGATAGCCAGAGCTCAGACTACTCATGAAGTAAATGAATCTCTAAAATAAATTATCATATGACATGTCATCCATATTTATTTGAAATAAATGAAATCTACTTAAAGTACAACAAATTCCAAAAATTATTCCAATTTTTTCACAGGCACGAAGCCCATTTCCTGAAAAGAATAATGTTCCAGTTTCAAATGGCTAGGAATAGAAGAGGTCACAAACAGCCACCAAAAGGGCCTATTGTATTAGTATGAAAAAAAAGTCCTGAAGAAAAGGAGAAAAACTCTTGACTAGTCCTGCAGCCTAGTGGTTAAAAGTGTTGGATCCCACATTGTCCAGTTCAAATCCCAGCCCCAGACTTGAAAAAAATATGCAAGGCATGTGCGTACAAATATCCCAATTACACGCAGGAAGGAGAAATGGAGGAGAAAGGTTTACAGTGTGACCAACTCCATTGGGGAGTACTTCCTCCCTCTCTCTTTCTCTCTCTCTGGTGAGTGTATGCATCCTCTGGCAATAAAAAAAAAAAAAAATTATAAAAAATAAATTGTTTTTAAAAAGGAAAGAGGGACCAGCAAATGGCAAAATGGTTAGGTTGCTGAAGTCTCACACAGTAGAGTCCCAGACCTGGAGGTTTAAAACTCACACTGGGCACATGTGTGTATGTGTGCCCAAAATCCCGAGAGGAGAATGGAAGGGAAGGAATTATGGCGTGGCCATCCCCCCCGGGGGGTGATTTCTCACATCCTGTCTTTTTTTGTTTTTCTCTATATCTCTGGTGAGTGCACATGCCTTATAGCAAACATCTCAATATATAACAAATGTCCACACTCTATTGTGGAAACTGAGATTAGAGGACAAAGAAGCATTAAAAATGGTTATAGATTCAGGAGACAATGTGGGAAGAGGATGGGAGAAGGGAGGGAAGGGAGGGAGAGGCAAGATATTTATGGGATGCAGAAATCGGTTATTATCTGTTAATGATAATGTGTTTTGTATCCTCACCTGTACTGTTGTGAAGTACATTCATGTTGGGTAAATTCAACTTATAAGCAAAATGATACACAGTAATCAAATATATAAATTAAAAAAAAAATGATAATTTTTTTTAATTATGAAAAAAAATTACCGAAAAAAAAAAATTAAAAAAAAAGGAAAGGAGAAAACCCTAATACAGTTCATGTGTTTCTAATTTACGGACACAGTTTAAGAAAAGAAAGAAATAACACCTCCTTTTGTTAGAAAGCTATACATTTTGTGATTGTTGAAAGGACCCTTTGCAGAAATTAGCTTATTTTCTAGAATGTTCAGTGATGTCTCTGACCCCCACATCTACCTTTCCTCTTCCAAACTGTTTTAGTCTTATATAACCTAATGTGAGATTTGGCATTTTTGGATGATTGCTCAATGTGGTAAAAAGGAGGAAGCAGTTGGATATTTGAGGTATAAAGAAAAAAGTGAAATGAAAGACAAATGTCAGCCTCCTACTCTCTACACAGAGGACGGCTGCTGTAGGAGCTCAATTTTCTGTTTCTTTCACCAATCCATTCTATTTATAGCCACTGTGTGAGCAACAAGTAATTAGATGATGGACGCCTTTTCTTGTAAAGAGCAACTGTTAAACTAAAAAGCTACAAAAAAATCTGTATACTGAATTACTTTTATAGAAGTTTATTTTCAAATCAATTTATATGCAAAATACTTTTAATATATTATTTTTATTTATCTACTCTGAAGACTGAGGGTTTTTTGTACTATTAAACTCCTTAAAAATTTAGCCTTCATCATCATCCTAATGATTTTCCACATATAATTATTATATGATTACTACCCTAATCACGGACTTAGTACAAGCCTTCTACTTTATACAACAGAAAGTTAAATATGTCACAGATTATTGGGGCTGACAGGTGGCGTGGTGGTTAAGGGAGCTGGACTCGTGGTTCGAGTCCCAGACCTGGCAGCTTAGTTTCTCACTTTCTTTTTTTTTTGGAGAGGTTTTTGCTATAGGGCACGTGTGCTCGCCAGACAGAGACAGAAAACGAGAAGTTACCCCCTGGGGAGATGGCCGCACCACAATCCCTTCTCCTCCATTCTCCCCTCGGGATCTTGGGCACACATGCACACGCGCCTGGCGTGAGTTTAAGCCACCGGGTCCAGGAGGCGAACCGCAGTCGACTATGTGGGAGTTCAGCGACATAGCCATTACGCTAACTGCTGGTCCCTCATTTTCTTTCTCTCTCTGTCTTACTCTACCCCTCTCTGATCAAATTTAAATAAATAAATAAATAAAGTTAAATAAAATAATTCATTTTTTTGTTTGTTTTTTGGAGAGATTTTCACTACAGGGCGGGTGCGCTTGCCAGACAGACAGAGAGAGACATAGAGACAGAAAGTGAGAAATCACCCCGCAGCAGGGATGGTTACGTCGCAATCCCTTCTCCTCCACTCTCCTCTTGGGATCTTGGGCACGCACCCACATGCCCCCAGCGTGAGTTTTAAGCCACTGGGTCCAGGACGCGAACCGCGTTCAACTACGTGGGAATCCAGTGACATAGACATTATGCTAACTGCTGGTTCCCAAATAAAATAATTCTTTTAAAAAAATATGGGACCAGCATGTGGCATGGTGGTTAAGGTGTCCACACTCGCACATGGTCAACCACAGTTCGAGCTCTGAGCCTGGTGGCTTGCTTTCCTTCTCGCCATCTCTCTCTCTCATTCTCTCTCTCTCTCTCTCTCTGTCTCTGGTTAAATTAAAATAAATGAATTAATAAATACAAGTAAAGAAAAAACAGTGTTTTACTAAAATATATGTCACAGATTAAAATGTAGAAGTGGAATTCAAGCAGTTTTAAATTATAAGAAAAAGACAAAAAACAAAGATCAGGGAGGCTTTGGGGTTAAAAGCTTCATGTTTATGTTGTAACTTACCATTACAGTAGGGATTGGCAGGATTAAAGTTCATTGGAAATTCATGTGATACCTGTTAAAAGATGAAAGGCCTACTGATGAGTCCTATTTTGCCTTTCTAAGAGGCAAGGCTTTAAAATTAGATTTCTGGACCTGTTATGTGGTAATGTGTTGCTCAAGAAAAGCCAGATCCCAGATGGAGACCATAGTTTAAATCTCTAGCCTGGTCAGCCTAAAATATGACCCAAGTGAGCAAGATCTGATAGACTGCTGGGCTAGGAGGGGATCACGGCATGAGCAGAGCCTGTGAGGGGTGGTCCTTCCCCATCCCCACTTTTTCTCACTCTCAAATGCACACGCGCACGCGCAAAGACACACACACACACACACACACACACACACACACTCACTCCATCCTGGCTATCTTTTCTTTATCTATTCTGAATGAAGAAAACAAATGTTAAGATGAGATTTCCTCTTACCTGCCACTGAGGAGGTATCTGAGCTCCAAAACCAAAAGCTGGAAACATCTTATCACTTAAAGAGAATTTTTAAAAAAGTGAAGTGTTATTTTTTACAAAACACAAAGAACTTTACTTCATTCATGATAAAATCAATATGAAGTCATTTAAAATACTGCGAACTCTTAGAAAACTATAAAGATGAAATAAAGATTACCCACAGTGACTGCCAGAGAGACCTAATGTTAACATTACATGACTCTCATGCTAAACATTTTTTGGTATATTGAAGAAAAATGTTTCTCTAAATATATTTTACAGAAAATGATATTTATATTTGTGTTTTGAAACCTACTGCTTTCTACTTATATCTTGTGGATTATTTCATAGAAAAAAATTGTGTAAACTAATCCACGAGCCCTTTAAAATCACAAGTTTTCCCATTACTTTAGAGCAAACTCATTTAGCAACAAAACTAGACCTCAACTGACAAGAGGCTACTTAAATCCTTTATTTATGCCACTTGTTAAGAATATTTGGCCAAAGAAACATGGTAGAAATGACATACATCATAAAACTCCCAGGTTTCTACAGTGAAATGCATGAATGTCTTGTCCTAAGAGTTTAGAGAGAGGGCATTGGGCCTGAATACAGAAAGAACATCATGTAACTGGATGCTAAGTATTCCTCTGAATATTCTTCCCCAAGTCACAGACAGCCTGTGTTCCATCGTTATTAAATGCTATAATGAACACATTAGCTTTTCTAATAAGGATGTTCTTTTTACATTTATTTTTTAAAAACAAAACAAAAAAAGGCTTTTGCCATAGGGCGTGTGCACTCACCAGAGAAAAACAGTGAGAGAGACAGGGAAAGTGAGAAACCACCCCATGTGGGGGATGGCCATGCCAGAATTTGGGGCACGCATACACAGGCACCCAGTGTGATTTTCAAGCTGCCAGATCCAGGACTCAAACTGCGGGTAGCTGTGTGGGAGTCCAGCATCTTAACCAACACGTCATCTACTGACCCTTCTTCTACTTAGTGATTTTTTTGTATCAAAGACAGGACTTATGCATGTCAGAAATATTTTTTCAGGTTTGTAGTCTGTTTTTAACACTGTTTAAAATATCTTTCAGAGTTTTTAAGATTAATGAATGTGAATACATACAGATTTTTTTCATTTCTGCATTCACTATCTTGCTTAAAGGTCTTTCTCACAATATTCTGACCAATTCAAACATATTTTCTCCTAGAACTTTCAGGGCTTGTTTTTGATATTAAACTTCTAATTCATCTGGAAGATGTTTTGGAGTAAGATATGAAGTAGAAACCACTATTCTCCACCAATATCCATACTCTCCTTTAATAACAGAACACCATACCTCCTAGCTTCTGGGCTGGGTGTGGTCAGGTGGACATGTTCTAGCCAAGGAGATGTGAGTAGAACTGATTTATCAGTCACTTGGGACTCACTCCTCTGAAAGGACATTCGTATACACTCCCAGGTTTCTGTCTCTATTTCTCTGGCTAAAGAGGATACTAGAACAACTGCTTGGGAACCAGGGATGGAAGCTGAGAATTGAGAAGGCAGAATTGCCCTTATAGTGCTAAACTACCTACCTCCAGACATTCTAGGTGAAAGAGAAATAAATTTCTATTTCACCAAACCCACATTGTATTTTTGGGTATCTACTTCAACAGTTTGGTCTATACTCCGCACAAAATAGTATCTTAACATATAAACTATGAGTCAGGGATCCAAATTCAATTCTCGTCCAGTCTGACAGCTGTTACAGTCCCTTCCCTCATCTAAAATGCCACGTGTGTGCCATACACACATACACGTGGGTCTGTTCACATATACACGGGCCAATTTCTGGATGATTTACTTGATTCTGCTGGTCATGTACTCATTCCATATGCTTTACTAAAGACGATTTAAAAATAAGTTTTAATATCTGCTAGAGTAAATTTTCCTCATTTCTTTTTTTTTTTTTATCAACTATTCCAATTCATTTTTTCCCTTTAGAGAATTAATTTTTTTTAGAGGTTTTGGCTATAGGGCACGTGCGCTCTCCAGACAGACAGAGAGAGACAGAAAGATAGAAAGCGAGAAATCACCCCCCAGGGGGGATGGCAACACCGCAATCCCTTCACCCCGCAATCCCTTCTCCTCCATTCTCTTCTCGGGATCTTGGGCACGCACGCACAAGCCACCGGGTTCGGGATGCAAACTGCGGCCGACTACATGGGAGTCCAGTGACATAGCCATTACTCTAACTGCTGGTCCCAAGAATTAATTTTAAGAATCATTTTGTCAGGGTTCTATTGCAATTTTAATTAAAATTATGAATGCAAGGGGAAATTTTATACTTTATATCATTATAACACCTGCCTATCTGAAAATGGTAGTACATCCTTCTATATAACAAGCTTCCTTCTCTGTCCTTCAGTTATAATTTTGTAGTTTTCCTCATTAAAGATGCTAGACCTTTCACTAAATTCACTTTCTTTTCTTATGGTACTATGTATGAATTGTGAATTTTATGCATTACAATATTTTAAATCAGTTATTGTTGGTCAGTGAGAATTTTTTGTTTGTTTTACATTGTATCTGAACACTTTTTTAAACTCTTACTATTTTCTAATATTCTTTTCAGTTCATTCTTTTAGGTTTGAATTTATTCCCAATAGGCTTGTAGACTTTATGTATGAAATTCTCCTGGCCTGATGCCTTTGTGAAGAGTGGCTTGTGATAACTGAAACTCGTGGCCCCTCTCCCTTTAAAAAAAAAAAAAAAAAAAGTAAAAACTTCTTGACAAAAAGAAAAAAATGCTTCTTTCTTA
>NW_006160230.1:1465885-1493157 GCF_000334495.1 Tupaia belangeri chinensis
AGCATGTCAAAAAAAGATCTTAGAAAAAACCCCTGAAAAAAAAAAAAAAAAAAAGAGTGGCTCGTTGACTCCTTGCTTCATTCTTTCCAAAATCTTTCATCTATTCAGGTTTTCTATTTCTTTGAGTCAACTTTGGCAATTTACAGCTTCCTCAAAACTCATTTATTTATTTATTTTTTTCATTTTCAATTGCCAGAGACAAAAGACACAGAGAAACGTGGGTGAGAAGAAAGACAAGTGCCACCGAATGGGGAATGGTCATGCTGCAATCCCTTTTCTTCTATTTCTCTTTCCATCAGGATTTGGTCACACACATAATGCACTCTGAGTGTCTTTCAAGGGTCAGGGGGTGGAGAAGTGGTAATGAAACTATACACACACGGGAGGGTGGTAGGGTCACATTCAGGGACCTCCCTGAGCATGCTGGACATGAGTTGTGCTCATGATCTGGGGTGGCTGAAGCTGGGAGTGGATCACAGCATGGGTATCCTGTTAAGGCTGCCTATTTCTCTTTCTCCCTCTGTCTGTCTCTCTCTCATGGAAGAAATAAATTTAAAAATCTTTATTAACTCAATTATTATTTTAAAAAGATTTATTTTAATTATTATTATTATTATTATTATTTTAATTTGATCAGAGAGAAAGAAAAGTGAGAAAGCAAACCACCAGGTCCGGGACTAGGAATCCCGTCGGTCATGTGGGAGTACAGTGCCCCACCACCATGCCATCTCCTGGTCCCCAAAATAAGTTATTTATATTTAAAAATAAAAGCATGTACAGTCAGAAGTTTTCCTCTAGAGAGCTGGGACCATAGACAATCTCATTGTCCTTTATTTCTAGATAGTCTATCATTACACTTTGGTTTCCTCTTTGATCCAAGAAATACTTAAAGAGTTTTTGATTTCCATGTGATATATTTTCTTTACTTATCCTTTTATTTACTTCTAGATAATAGTCTGAGAAAGTAACCCTGAAAATTTTCTTTTTATATATGAATCCCATTAAAATTGTGTTACTTTGAAATTTTTATTACGTTTCTAGCCATTTTTACTTGAAATATTTTGATACCCCTATTAAACATGTCTGTGGTTATATTTTCATTCTGGATTACACAAGAGTGTTCTATAAGATACCTTCTTAATTTAATGATCTTTGCCTTAAAGTTTACTGACCTGAGATTGAAATCACTACCTTTGTTTTAGATTTGTTTGCGTTTGTCTAAAAATTTCATTTCTTTAAATGCCATGGCAGATTAATGAAAAGTTTCATCAGTATTTAAAAGCTTTGATCATAAAAATAACAATTGGCAAAAATCAAAGAAAGTTTACTTGGTGTTCTAACAGATTCAGGGAAAAAATTGCTAATGTAGATTCTTTTCTATTGTTTAGTAAACCATCAAGAGGTTCTACTTAAATCTATTCAAAATTTAGCCATTTAGAACGCACTCAAAATATTTAATAAAATTAGGTCAGGTTATCTTTTAGCATTTGCTAAAAGTCACCATTTAAAAAAATAATTTAAAGGCCAGAAGATGCCATGGAGGCTAACGAGGCTGATTCCCACATGGTAGAGCGTGTGGTTTAAGTCTCAGACCAGGTGACTTGAAAATCACACTGGGTGAGTGTGTATGCATGCCCACAATCTCAAGAAGAGACTGAAGGGGAAAGGACTGTGGCAAGGCCAATCCCCCTGGGGTGGGTGATTTCTCACTCTCCGCCATTTCTCTCTCTGGTAAGTGCACATGCCCTAGAGCAAAACTAAAAAACTAAAAATAAAAAATAAAAATAAATTTAGGAGCCAGCTAACAGCATGATGGTAATGCGGCTGGATCCCACATGGCCAACAACACGGTTTGAGTCCTAGACCCAGCAGCTGGAGAAACACACCGTGTGTGTGTGTGTGTGTGTGTGTGTGTGTGTGTGTGTCTTTCCCATCCCCAAAGGAAGGAAAGATGGAGAAGAGATAGTGGCTTGACCATTCCCCACAGAGGGTGCCTTCTAGCTTTCCCTCTCTTTCTCTTTCTCTCTCTCTGTGTCTCTGGCTAGCATATGTGCCTTCTTGCAAATTAAATAATAATAATAATAATTTGATGACTGTCCAAGAAAAGTATTTTTTTTTGGGGGGGCGGATTTTTGCTATAGAATGTGTGCGCACGCCAGAAAGAGACAGAGAGAAAGAAAGCGAGAAATCATCCCCTAGAGGGGATAATCATGCTGCAATCCCTTCTCCTCCATTCTCCTCTCAGGACCCTGGGCACAGATGCACACGCGCCCAGCATGAGTTTAAGCCACTGGGTCAGGGACTAGAACCATGGTTGACTACATGGGAGTCCAGCAACGTAGTCATTACGCCATTTGCTGGTCCCCCAAGGAAAGTATTTTAAGAACTCTCTTTTACTAGTGCTTATAAAACAGGTCACCTAGACATCAATCATACATAAAACTTATCCCTACTGAATAAATCACAACAAAATCAGATCGAAGAAACAAAAGTCTTATTGATTTTAGTCAGATATTAAATAAGCAAGCTATATAAAATGTTATATTTATAACTAATCACAGCAACAGATTAGAGACCAAAGGTAAACGCTAAGATTGTCACAAAGAGAAAAACAGAAAAAGTGAGACAAGAGAATTTATAGAGAAAAAGTTCTCCCCCCAGCACCCACACCCTACCATCTACTATCAGAGTACTCCCCAATGAAATAGAAATTGCCCTTTATGAGCAATTATAAACACAAATAGTTTAGATATTCCAAAGTCATCATACTCACGCATCATAATCTTGAATGACAAGTCCCACAGACCATATAGCAGTCAGATACTCATTAACACCATTGGGGCTGATGTAATGAAGGGAGTCCGGAGACCTTGGGTCGCCATTGGAGCCAGTGAAGTCCACTCCCACCTGCCAAATAACAACTGCAGCCCTTACTAAGAAGAAAGCAGGAACACCTGTGCTTGATGTTCAAGAAACTAAGCATGAACATTCATCTTGGAGCCTGCTATTGTAATTTCCTAACATATGCCTCCTGGTATTTCCAAAGACACTTAAACAGTTTAAGGCTCATGAAACAACCTGCTGTTCCTATTTTTCTAGATGTCTTAAATCCTGAATAATTACATCCACAACTTAGACAAGAGGTTGTTTTTGTTAAGTTTGTTTGACTAATGTTTTACAGTTCATAAATTACAACAGGAAAACCACTGGTTTGTACCGATTTGCTCTCTCTCAGGAGGAAAAAAATCTCATCAGCGTAGCTTCATGCTGATCCTACACAACCCGGCTGAAGTCTCCAAGGAGACCACACCAAACAGATTATGTACATTTTGTCACAAAGTCAGTTTTGCTGTATAAGAATTCTACGAATGGACAAAAAAATATGGGACAGTCTATACTGAAAAAGCCAGTTGTGTTACTTACAGTAAAATTCAGCTGACATCCTCCCATGATATAGTCAAGGAATGTGCATTCTACTGTAATCTAAAAACAAATCACAACCTGTTAAAACCCACTTCTCTATTAGAAAAAAATGTTTTGGCGTATGTTTTAATGAGTTTGTAAACTGACAATACATGACATAAGCATATGAAAATCACCCTTGAATTCTAGCTTAAGGCACTTCTGTCCCAACATGTCATGAATCTATAAGATTTGGCTTCAAGGTAATTATATCAATATGAACTTCAAGATTATTATATAAGTAGGGACAGCAGATGGCATAATGGTTACGTCACTGGACTCCCACATGACTGACTGCAGTTTGAGTGCCGGGCCCAGTGGCTTGAAACTCAACCCCAGGCATTGTATGTATGCATGTCCAAGATCCCAAAAGGAGAATAGAGAAGGGGTTGTGGTATGGCCATCTCCCCAGAGGTGATTTCTCTCTTTCTCTCTCATTATCTTTGTCTCTCTCTCTGACAAGCACACATGCCCTAAATCAGAAACCTCTAAAAAATTTAAAAAGAAAAAAAGATATTATATAAGTAATGTTAAGATTAGTATATTAATAACAAATTATGAAATATATTCACTTTAAGGTTATTTTTTTTTTTTTTGCAATAGGGCGCGTGCGCTCACCAGACAGAGACAGAGAGATAGAAAGCGAGAAATCACCCCCCAGGGGGGATGGCCATGCGGCAATCCCTTCTCCTCCATTTTCCTCTCGGGATCTTGGGCATGTAATTTCCTAACATATGCCTCCTGGTATTTCCAAAGACACTTAAACAGTTTAAGGCTCATGAAACAACCTGCTGTTCCTATTTTTCTAGATGTCTTAAATCCTGAATAATTACATCCACAACTTAGACAAGAGGTTGTTTTTGTTAAGTTTGTTTGACGAATGTTTTACAGTTCATAAATTACAACAGGAGCACCACTGCCCGGCGTGAGTTTAAGCCACCAGGTCCGGGACTTGAACCGTGGTCGGCTACGTGGGAGTCCAGCAACATAGCCATTACACTAACTGCTGGTCCCCACTTTAAGTTTTAAGAGATTAGCAACAAGTCTAATGTTGAGAGCTTTAATAAGCTTAGTAATCAAGTTGTTTTTTTCCTTTTAAGGTAGATAAAAACACTTGTTTGCTATAAGAAATCTTGACTTTTTCCCTTCACTCATAACATCCCAACTTGAAATTATGAGCAGGATAGATGCACTGGTCAGGTCATTTCCAATAAAGGCTGGGAAAATGCCTCATATTTCGTTTCTTTTCTTTTTTTGAGAGGATTTTGCTATAGGGCGGGTATGCTTGCCAGCAAGATAGCAAGAGACAGAGAGACAGAGAGTGAGAAATCACCCCCCAGGGGGGATGGCCATGCCACAATCCTTCTCCTCCATTCTCCTCTCGAGATCTTGGGCATGCACGCACACGCGCCCGGCGTGAGTTTAAACCACCAGGTCCGGGACTTGAACCACGGTCGACTACATGGGAGTCCAATGACATAGTCATTATGCCAACTTCTGGTCTCATCATATTTCTTAAGGTAATGAAAAGCATCAATAACCTTATCCTTTGCTAAAAAGCTATAACGCCTTGCAAACAAATTTACTCGAAAGATTTCTTTACTATCTCCTCTTCTGTTCTCTCCCTAAGAGTGACCAGATGCTCATTTGATTTTCAAATACCTAAAATTCAATTATTTGTTTTATATACACTAAATGGATTAAAAAAACTCAAATGTGATTTCATTATATTACAAATGACTGAAGCAAACTCACCTCACACTGTTTCACACTGATGACACCTGAATTCTTGTAGCTTTTCTTCTTTTGCCTCTTTTTTTCATTTATGCATTCAAATTCAATCTGTAGGAAAAGAAGACTAAATGTTCATTTTTATTAGCAACATTAGAAATGCCAATGTGAATTTAAATGAATCTTTTTTTCCCTTGGACTCAAACCACCTAACATAGGTTTGCTGCAAAATACGACGTGAAACAATTACATAACGCATTAAGTATGTGAAATATTTATCAGTTCAATTTTCAACAATTAAGATACGCCTAAAATTGTATACCTTTGTAATAGCTCCCCAAGGGTGTTTTTTTTTTTTTTTTTTTTGAGAGGTTTTTCACTATAGGGCACGTGCGCTCACCAGACAGACAGAGAGAAACAGAGAGACAGAAAGCGAGAAATCACCTCCCAGGGGGGATGGTCATGCCGCAATCCCTTCTCCTCCATTCTCCTCTCGGGATCTTGGGCACGCACGCACACGTGCCTGGCGTGAGTTTTAAGCCACCAGGTCCGGGACGCGAACCGCGGTGGACTACGTGGGAGTCCAGCGACACAGCCATTACGCTAACTGCTGGTTCCCAAAAGCTCACCAAGTTTAACTATTGCCTCAGTGGCAATTTCCTTGCAAGTACTCCAAGAAATAATTGCTTCTCTTTATAATAAGGAAAATAAAATATTACTACTAGCTGTTACCAACACAAAGGAAAAAATCATGCTATTTAGGAAAAGTCGAGAAAAACCTTACACTATAAAACAGAAGTATATGAAGCCCCACCTATGGCAATATATACAGCAGAGATCATCTCTTCCACTAAGAATATGTATGAGAAATAATGGGTTTTTGGCAAAGTCTTGATGTATTTTTGCATAGAAAAAGAGAAATATGTCAAGACTTTTCTGACAACCCAATAAATCTAATCTTTTACATCTTTATATTTCCTTCAGCCTCACAAAATAATCTTCCTTCCACTTCCTGCCACCCATCCATCTTTTTTTTTTTTTTTGAGAGGTTTTCGCTATAGGGCGCGTGTGCTCGCCAGACAGACAGAAAGAAACAGAGAGACAGAAAGCGAGAAATCACCCCCCAGGGGGGATGGTCACGCCGCAATCCCTTCTCCTCCATTCTCCTCTCGGGATCTTGGGCACACACGCACACACACCCAGCGTGTTTTAAGCCACCGGGTCCGGGATACGAACCGTGGTCGACTACGTGGGAGTCCAGTGACATAGCCATTACGCTAACTGCTGGTTCCTGCGACAGTTTAATTTTCTAAGAATCAAACAACAATATATTTGACACAAGGATGCAAAGGAAAACTACAGTTGGACAAATTTCTCAGTGGTTCTAGATCTTGCCAAGGTCTCAGTCATAATCATAAATATTCATTGTAAAATACTGGGGATTCATAAAGGACTTAATAGAAGTCTCATTGAAGAAAGACTGGATTCCTGCACTTAATTCATTCACACTTTTACAGACAGAGTCTCCTAAGTGGCAGGCATAGTGCTAGGTAGACTCTGAGAACAAAAGATACTACGATATGGCCCTGCCCTGGGTAAACCTAGTCATTGTGGCAACATTAAAAGCCTTATTTGTCACAGGGAACAGAAAGGATCAAGTTAGCTGGATTTAGGAAAGCTTTACAATCTATAAATGTTATACAAAATGGCATAATACTTTACATGACCCATAAAGTATTATATATTTGTTAGTTTATTATCTTCTAAAAGCAGGTCATTCACAAGAGTCTGGAAAAAAAAAATAACAAATCCAGACTACTTCTCCATAGTTAGTTCCTTTAGGTAGCCTGGTTTAAGTATTCAGATTTTCATTATTTGTCATTAGTTCTGCTGTTTTAAAATAAAATCTTTTTTTTTTTTTCATGAGAGATTTTTGCTGGGCACTTGTGCTCATTGGAGAGAGAGAGAGACAGACAAAGAGACAGAAAGGGAAAAATCACCCCCCGGGGGATAACCACGCCCAATCCCTTCTCTATTCTCCTCTCAGGATTTTAGGCATGTAAGCACATGCACCAGCATGAGTTTTAAGCCCTCGAGTCTGGGGCTTAAACGTGGGAGTCCAGCCACGTAACCATTACGCCATCTGCTGGTCCCTTAAAATAAATCTTTAACTAGAATATTTATAGCTAAATTTTCCTGTTGTTTAGGATAGGTTGTCGGAAAGTCATGACACGTTTTCCTATGGAATGTGCAATTTCTTTCCCAAAAAATTCCCTACAGCCCAATAGTTCAAAGACTATTAAAGCTACAATAATTTTAATCTTTATATTTAAGTCATTAAGTGTGATCTGAGAAATTCATCCCACTTCACACAAGCATTTCTATTCAAGCTACTTCTGAGATCTAGGTTTTGCGATAGAGAGCAAGAACAGGACTGGAGAGCTCCACGTGACCTACTTAAAATTCTAGTCCCATTATGTTTGTTTAAAAATCATTTCCCCCAGTGATTTAAACTAAATGGCTCATAAATTTTATTCAATCCTTTAAAGTTTTGATCTAAAACCAGCAGCGTCTTATTTTGGGTCACTCACTTTTGACTCGGTAAAACAGACCTCCTCTGCTGACCATAATCTTTTACCTTTTAAGCATTATATTTGTATTTTTCAAAGTATATATTCATAAATGAACATAGTTCTGGTCTCCAAGCAGCTAATAAACAATTCATTTCATTCTGTTACAAGTATGCTACACAGAGAACTAACAACTTAACTCAAATTAGGAAAGTAAATAAAACACTCTGGAATAGTTGTGGCCAATACTGACTTAGAATGAGAAAACTGACCACTTTTAGAAATACGTTGGGATGCTAAATAACAAACTGAATGTAATTAAAGCAGTCAAATGGCCATCACAAAATGAGTGCCAGTAGATAGTGGCCTAATATTATATAATTTGAAGTTCTATGAACTAAGTTTTTATCCATCCCTTGGGTTAGAACAAGTCAGAGAGAAAAACTGGAGGGTAGATTATAAGAGCGTACCCAAAAGTTGCATAAATGTACATGATTTGAGCCCAGGTGCTTTCCTGACATTGCAGATGTTAATTATTGTTACTAGTGAAATGTTAATTAAGGATCTGCAACCTAACAGCGTATGTACTTTTAAGCCAAAGCAAACCAAACCTCTAAATATAAATGTAAACTTATGTCTCATGTCTTTCAACACCCACTCAGTCACATAAGGACAGACTTGGGCCTGGAATACTTCCTTATGAAGAGGTAAAAGAGTTCTCATAGCCCATGCTGGGCTTATCATCTTGTGTGGGAATATCTTGCCAGTTTCAGGCTCAGTAAGAATGTGAGTCAATGGTTCTTGGGCATGCTCAAGCTTCCAGTATTTCAGACTTTACAGGGGAGAACTAGGGTCCATCTACTGCAGCATGAGAGGGGTGTGCATATTCCAATCAATTTCATGCACTGACTGCCAGAGGGACCTACTGGCCCTGGGGTTCCTAGGCCTACCACCGAAGCAGGCTGAGACTCCAAGTCATTGCTAAGTGAGTAAAGTGTTGCTCCATCTAGTGATTGAATCTCTGTTTGCCTTAGTGACTCCAATACCAAGATACAAGGGCAAAAGTATTTGTATTTCTATGCCTAGTGATGGACATTGTGATGATCTTTGCTATCTTCCATATAGTTGGGGTCCTTATCCAGCATTACTTTTATATGGTATTCTTCTCAACAAACTATAATCCAAGTATGAATTTTGGACTGTCTAATTACTAAACAAGTAAGACTCATAGATCTGAGAGCATTACATGATATACACTAAACCCATGGTCAACTACATGCTATGTATGGAGAAGTAAGTGAAATCGTAAATATAGAGCCAAACCACGAAGCGTATGCACATTCACAGATAAAACTTACAGGTGAGTTTCTGGAGGCATCTTTCAGTTTTGTCATAGTAGTTTGAAATGTTCCAATAAGATCATGTGACCCATCATTGTCATAATCATAACACTCTACCTGTAATTAAATATGATGAAAATAATTTAAAAATCAATACAATTTTATTAAAAGTATTGGTTGCAATAAACGTTACTTACCAAGAAGTAATCTTTTAATTAAAATGAGTGATAATGTTTAATATGCAGTCCCTACTTGGAGAAGTAGAAATTACCCTGAAGGAAGCAATACTGAAACACTTTCAAATTCCAGCTAACCTTGGAATGGGCTCTAAGGTAGATCGTAAGTGGTGGAAAAACACAAATGTTGTTTAAATTCCACATTAAGCAGATTCTAGCTCCTCTATCATGCCTTCAATAAGAGTTCATAAAGGACAAAATGGAATAACATCTTCGTTCTTATCTGCTTCTTTGCCTTATTATCACTATCCAATGGCTAAAAGTCATCTGGGGAAAGAAAGGAAGTCAATATCCCAAGCAGCTAAAAATTACATAATTGAATCTTAGGTAATTTAGAATTATGGAAAATATATTTCATTAGCTGCAATTTGGTGAGGCCAGGCTTATATTAGGAGCTAGATATGATGAAGTTAGATTTGCATCATTTTGAAGGTCCCAATGCTTACAAGGATAAGGAGAATTCCAGGGCAACAGTACTTAATCTACTGAGGAGGTATCTGTACTGGGTCATATTTACTCTATTTCCAGGTAAGACAGGGTGAGTTTTGATGTTAGATTGGGTATTATTAAATGATCTTTGTCTGAAAGGAGAGAGAAGAGAGGTGAGAGTATTTTATTTGCAAGTAATTTTTTACCAGGTTGACAGATATAGCCAAGAATATTCTTTGTGATGGGAAAAATCATGTGGCAGGAATGACTAGCTAGCAGAGGTGTTCAAGGGAAGCTTGAAAACTGACCACAATGACTGTGAACATCTAACACCAATGTTTTTATATGTTGTAATTTCAAAACAAATTATTTCATTTCTCTATTTATCATGTATATTGTGCACACTCTCTAAATAGCCTTGTGAAGTAAATAACAGTGGGAATCCCATTACTACTACTTCCATGTTGCAAAACTAAATTTTGAGGAATTAAATACAATACTGTCTTAGAAGACAATATGCTTTATGTGGTAACCAGCACGAGTTAAGAAAAACTATGCTACAGACACTATTCGATCCTTTTAAAGTTTATGCTTTAAAATAAAAGCTTGCAACTGAGAAAGCAATTTGTATTTACTCTCAGCAAATAAAGGGCTCTAGGCTGCTCTTATCCTTAACAAAGTTATATTAATCATCAAATAAAAATGCTCAGGATTTTATGTGTGCACTTGGCAAAGTAATAGGAAAACCTCTCAGCTTTAAGAATTAGGTGCTTATCAGAACTGGAAGTCTTTTATTCCTTACATGTACTCTCATTATTATTCAGGAAGACTAGAAACTAATCAATCAAAACAGGCAAGAGTTAGAATTATAATTTTGAGTAACAGTAAGAAATTTTGTTTAAAGAAATGCTTTATAAGCACTTTGGTCATTGACCAAGCCTGACAATTTGACTCTCTTGCCTTACACATTCAGTACTAAAATTTTAAGCCAAAAACCTTTTATATGACTCTTTAACTTGTCAAAAGAAAGGAAATTAATCATTTCAATATTTTTTCTAGCAGAAGTAGAAGATAAACTATGTTAATATTTTAATAAGTTCATGCTTCTTTAACAGAACTTTCCCAATTATAGAAAACAGATCTATACATTTTAGATTTCTATTCAGGGAACAAAAATTTATATTTAAGACAAGATTAAGCTTTGATAAACCTAGATTTTATTTAAACAAAACTTATAAATGGCTAAAACGGTTCATTTGTTTAGGCTGACTGAAACTTCAGGAACTGTAAAGAATATTTTTAAACTAAAAGTTCAGATTATTTACTATAATAAATATGTAGAAAAAAGCTTGCTCTGGGAGCAGCAGTTAGCATAATGGCTATGTCGCTGGACTCCCATGTAGTCAACTGCGGTTTGAGTCCTGGACCCAGCGGCTTAAACTCACTCTGGGCACGTGGGCGTGTGTGCCCAAGATCCTGAGAGGAGAATGGAGGGGAAGGGATTGCAGTGTGGCCATCCCCCCTGGGGGTTGATTTCTTGCTTTCTGTCTCTCTCTGTCTTCTGGTGAGCGCATGCACCCTATAGCAAAAACCTTTCCAAAAAAAAAAGGAAAAGCTTGCTCTGAATTATAATTTTGAGTAACAGTAAGAAATTTTGTTTAAAGAAATGCTTTATAAGCACTTTGGTCATTGACCAAGCCTGACAATTTGACTCTCTTGCCTTACACATTCAGTACTAAAATTTTAAGCCAAAAACCTTTTATATGACTCTTTAACTTGTCAAAAGAAAGGAAATTAATCATTTCAATATTTTTTCTAGCAGAAGTAGAAGATAAACTATGTTAATATTTTAATAAGTTCATGCTTCTTTAACAGAACTTTCCCAATTATAGAAAACAGATCTATACATTTTAGATTTCTATTCAGGGAACAAAAATTTATATTTAAGACAAGATTAAGCTTTGATAAACCTAGATTTTATTTAAACAAAACTTATAAATGGCTAAAACGGTTCATTTGTTTAGGCTGACTGAAACTTCAGGAACTGTAAAGAATATTTTTAAACTAAAAGTTCAGATTATTTACTATAATAAATATGTAGAAAAAAGCTTGCTCTGGGAGCAGCAGTTAGCATAATGGCTATGTCGCTGGACTCCCATGTAGTCAACTGCGGTTTGAGTCCTGGACCCAGCGGCTTAAACTCACTCTGGGCACGTGGGCGTGTGTGCCCAAGATCCTGAGAGGAGAATGGAGGGGAAGGGATTGCAGTGTGGCCATCCCCCCTGGGGGTTGATTTCTTGCTTTCTGTCTCTCTCTGTCTTCTGGTGAGCGCATGCACCCTATAAAAACCTTTCCAAAAAAAAAAAAAGGAAAAGCTTGCTCTTATCCCCTAAAAGGTAGATGTTGACATTTATAATGTTAGCATATATTTCAATAGAATTTGAGGTAAGATGATTCGTGTTATTGAATTTCTCTTTTTTGAGAATTCAAAAACCAGTGCTGTTTAAACAGTATGCATAACAATGCATGCACACATGGATATGTTGATGTATAAAGAAATTATGGATGCAAATACATCAATACATATGCAAATACATACATAAATTATGCACACACAATATGCACATGTCTATTGTGCGTATACATAAATATGTGAATAATAATAAATGTATGTATGCATATATACATATCTATATGTATATATGCAAAGGAATGCACACACCACACAATACCATCAACACATTCACTAAGGCATTTCCATCTTAGGCAAGGAGACAGCATGCATGATTACTTCTCTTATTCATTTGATCTTACAGAAATAATACATGCTAGAGTGGTTAACACATTGCAGCAAAAAAACTACTGAGGATTCTGATTCTATTTTCTACTCTCTATTATGCCTCTAAGCAATTTCCAAACAGTAAGAGAATCACAGATGTATGACTTTCTGATATTTTAAAGAAATACAGAACTAAAGATATAAAGTCAGTGATGATGTGGCAAACTAAGTTATGTAGAGTTACAAAAAAAGTCAGAAACTTTTAAGAATGGAAGACATTCATCAGAGAATGCTCAGAAAATCAGTTTACTTACTATAATAAAATACCCCTGTAAGCATGCCACTGTGAGCAAAAAAGTTTAGAAAACATTGTTTCGTTGTTATCATGTCATTACAAACAATCACATGGTTATGGCTTAGGCATTTCCCCCGCCCCCAGGTTTTTCTGCCTTCTCAGATCTAATGAGGTTTATCATTTTTAATGTGAAAAGCAAAAGTTCTAGATTTGGTAAAATAATAAAAGGTCATTTTCATAGCTACTTGTTTATTTATTTTGTAACCAGACTTTCGATGCTGCTTGAAATACCATACAAATCACATTTACAAAGATTTTTAGTTCTCTACAAACTGGGACAATTTTTGATAGATTTTAGAAAAGAAGCAGTTTTCAATAAAATGGCATCTTTATTTGTGTTTAATGGCTTAACAAATTTTAATTTTGGTTAATTTCACCTTCATTTTTTTGGTAAGGAAGAAATGATCTCCATGATATAAGTGAAGAAGTTAGGTGATTGGCCAAGATCCCTTAGCTAACTAAAGGGCTAAGTCAAAACTTAAATTGTGGTCTGATTCCAAATCCAATATGAAGGGACTCCAAAGAGTTCATGGAAAAATGAAATTGAAGTCTGAGTCTATTTCAGTGCAAAAAGTTTTGAAATCCATGAGTAACTTTTTTATATGTACTTTTCCACGAACTTTTTGAAGCCCCTCCCTTGTTCTACATTACCTTTTCTGTTTTCACCGTATTAATTTAAAAAACAGAAACGAACTACAATCTTAGTCTGCTGACCTCTAAACATAAACCTTCTATCTGCAATCATGTAAAGATAATGATTCTAGTGGGACCAGCAGATATGTAATAGTTACGTTGCTGGACACACTCATAGTCAACCATAGTTCAGGTCCTGGACCCAGAGGCTTAAAATTCACACGGGCCTGTGTGGGTGCATGCCCAGAAATCCCAAGAGGAACTGGAGGAGAAGGGACTACAGCAGGGCCATCCCCTCTGGGTGGTGATTTCTCACTTTCTGTTTCTCTATCTCTGTCTCAGGTGAGTGCACACGCTGTACCAGTAAAAATCTCTGTCTAAATAAAAAAAAAAAAAAAAGATAATGACTCTAGTACAAAAGTGTCCTAAATGTGTACATTTGTGTGTGTGTGTGTGTGTGTGTGTGTGTGTGTGTGTGTGTATTAAGGGGAGGGGAGGGGAGAGCCTATGAATAAAAACATTAAAACAAAAAGCACTGAGACAACTCTGCTATTGCCTGTTTCCACTCCTCTTCTTTGGCACTCTAAACTGAAGCCATGTAAAATCTTTCAATGAATTATATTTCTCTTTGAAAATAAAGAGAGAAATGATACCACTATTCTCCTCTCTTGTAAAGAGTAGGAGGAAGCTCTGAAATCTTAGGATAACATATGCTTTTATCTGCAAATACTACACCCAAGGCAAAGAATGCAGTTTAAGGTTCCTATTCACAGTACCTTTTTACTTGCCAAAAGACATATCTATTTTAGTATTATTACTTACACATAAAATTCAATTCAAATACATATGTGTTATATTATTTACTTTCTTTAAACACTATTTTCTGGATATGAATTAATTTCTGTACATGAATTAAACTATTACAAAATACATGAACGTGTGTATTCTGTGATTTTATATATAGTACATAAATACATAATACGTAAAGCAAAATGTCATATACACACACACATAATTTCAAATTACCTTAATGGTTTTATCCATATCTCCATAGCACAGAGAGTTAAGAGAGATTTTAAAAGGCCTCCAGACAGGATTCAAGTTGTTTTTAATAACCTATGAAAATGAAGGTTCAGAGACTTGTTAGAAAAAAATCTACTTCATTAATGTTTTTCTCCTGTCTTCTTAGATTCTTGCTGCAGTCTCACTACTCATCCTTCATTTCTTTACCCACTCCACTGCTGCAGTGAAAAACTACCCAGGACAATGTTATAGAACTGCTACATAAAAAATGTAATAGACCGTCCAGTTGTAGTGCCATCTGAGAAAAGAAGAAAACCATTTGGGAAATATAACCTCCTATCAGCAGGGCCATCCCCTCTGGGTGGTGATTTCTCACTTTCTGTTTCTCTATCTCTGTCTCAGGTGAGTGCACACGCTGTACCAGTAAAAATCTCTGTCTAAATAAAAAAAAAAAAAAAAGATAATGACTCTAGTACAAAAGTGTCCTAAATGTGTACATTTGTGTGTGTGTGTTTGTGTGTGTGTGTGTGTGTGTGTGTGTATTAAGGGGAGGGGAGGGGAGAGCCTATGAATAAAAACATTAAAACAAAAAGCACTGAGACAACTCTGCTATTGCCTGTTTCCACTCCTCTTCTTTGGCACTCTAAACTGAAGCCATGTAAAATCTTTCAATGAATTATATTTCTCTTTGAAAATAAAGAGAGAAATGATACCACTATTCTCCTCTCTTGTAAAGAGTAGGAGGAAGCTCTGAAATCTTAGGATAACATATGCTTTTATCTGCAAATACTACACCCAAGGCAAAGAATGCAGTTTAAGGTTCCTATTCACAGTACCTTTTTACTTGCCAAAAGACATATCTATTTTAGTATTATTACTTACACATAAAATTCAATTCAAATACATATGTGTTATATTATTTACTTTCTTTAAACACTATTTTCTGGATATGAATTAATTTCTGTACATGAATTAAACTATTACAAAATACATGAACGTGTGTATTCTGTGATTTTATATATAGTACATAAATACATAATACGTAAAGCAAAATGTCATATACACACACACATAATTTCAAATTACCTTAATGGTTTTATCCATATCTCCATAGCACAGAGAGTTAAGAGAGATTTTAAAAGGCCTCCAGACAGGATTCAAGTTGTTTTTAATAACCTATGAAAATGAAGGTTCAGAGACTTGTTAGAAAAAAATCTACTTCATTAATGTTTTTCTCCTGTCTTCTTAGATTCTTGCTGCAGTCTCACTACTCATCCTTCATTTCTTTACCCACTCCACTGCTGCAGTGAAAAACTACCCAGGACAATGTTATAGAACTGCTACATAAAAAATGTAATAGACCGTCCAGTTGTAGTGCCATCTGAGAAAAGAAGAAAACCATTTGGGAAATATAACCTCCTATCACAAGGTATACTTAGATATTCCTGATCATTGACTTTGTTGGAAAACAGGTTACATTGCAATGTACTATTTAAAAATGGAATAAGAAGGACTGGCCCATGGCTTGGTGGTTAGGGGACCTGGATCCAACATGGCTGACTATGCAATTCGAATTTCAGTCCCAGTGGCTTGAAAAACACACCAGATGTGTGTGTGCATGTCCAGAATCCCAAAAGGATGGAGAAATGGAAGAGAAGGGATTGTGGCATGACCATGCCCCACTGTGGGGTGCTTTCTCCTTCTCTCTCTCTCTGTCTTTCTCTCTCTTTGATGAATACATGTACCATCTGACAAATTTTTTAAAAAATATGGAATAAGAAAAAATGAGTAAAAACCTTGCTGTACTGGATCTGAATTAGAGAAATAAGTCTAAATTCATGCTTTAAAATGTAAATACTATATATAATACAGAGATTAAATATGAAATAAACAGGTACATGCATTGAATCACAGTGGATCCATCAAAAGGGTCTAAAAAGCAATGATATTCCAATCATAATGCGCACATCTAGCATTCAGATCTTAATGTCTAAATACTACTGTCTTCTCAAAGAAATGGCTCATTACAGCTCTAGGACAGGGAAAGTAAAAGATGAACCAAGAACATACTCTAACATAAAATAAGAGAATATTTAAAGACTAATAGAGCCATGTTAAAAGAACCCAGAAGCATTTGAAGGCACTCTCCCCTGCTCAAATCTGGATAATTTCAGAAGCAAAAATGACAATAATGAGCAATAACACAATGCATATAGTGCACTATTACAACCTATGAGTTTACCATGATATTAATCAAGTAAAAAGAAAGTGAATGAGAAGAAATAGAAGAGGAATGCCTGGGAGGTCAGCAGGTGGCATGGTGGTTAAGGGCACTGGACTCCCACATGGTCAACTGCAGTTTGAATGCTGGATTTGGCGATTTGCTTTCTCACTTTTCCTCTCTCTCTTGCTCGCTCTGTCCCTTTCTGATCAAACTAAAAATAAGTCAATAAATTTAAAGAGTTAAATAAAATAATTCTTAAAAAAAAAAAAAGAGGAATGTCTACCAGTAGAAGTTAAAGGGGTGGGGGCCAGCATGGCTGACCGCTGTTCATGAGTCCTGATGGCTTGCTTTATCTCTCTCTCTCTCTCTCTCCCTCTTTCACTCTGTCCCTCTCTGGTCAAATCAAAAATAAATAAAGCAAAATAAGATAATTTTTTAAAAAGTTAAAGGGATAAACAATTTAGGAGAAAAAAATCATTCTTTCATAATCTCTGATACAATACTTTATTCTGATAAGGATCATTAACAGATGTCGAAAACACTGGGTGAAAATGCTGGAGAAGTAAGAAATCCATGCAATGTTCAAGTATCAAACCACATATTGCTGATTAATTATAAAGAAGAACAAAATGGGACTTTAGGGCCAGCCAGGTGCCAAGGTATGGTGGCTGAACCCTACATGGCCAACTTCATGGTTCAGCTTCCATCAGACCTGGATGCTTGAAATACATGCCAGGTGTGTGTACATGCATGCCCAAAATCCCGAGAGGAGAATGGAGGAGAAGGGATTGTTACATGGTCACCCCCCCCCCATGTCACAGGGGACTTTATCATGGTAGGGGACTTTATCCTGGCAAGATGCAGTGGTCATCAGTTTAAACAAGTAGACAAACACAGCTTTATCAATATTGTATAATCTGACATTATGAGTCCCCTGACAATGCAGAGGAAGGTACACATGCAGTTGTCTTGACAGAAATGTTCTATCTGGATACAGTTGTAAGGAAACAAAAGAATACAATATTGGACATTTTGGTCTTGGTTATTCAAGAGGTTCAATAGTCTGAAGGTATAAGGTATACAAGGAGAGCAGCACTATATTGGAAATACATAGCCAAATGCAAAGATGAGCCTTGACTGGATCTTAGACAAAACAAAACAAAATACGTACACTACATGTACAGGATAACTAAGGAAACCTGAAAATAAATGATATGTTGAATGATTTACTAAATCAGTGTTTCTCAGGTGTGGTTGTGGAAAATGCCCTTGATCTTGAGAAATGCCTATTGTACATTTAAGGTGAAGAGTCACAATGTCTATAGCTCACATTAGAACAGTTGTGCTAAAGAGAAGTTTTGCTAAAGAGAAATGTAAGTGCATGTGTGTGTGTGTATGTAAAAGAGAGGGTCAGAGATAGAGAAGGAACACAAGTATAAGAGGTATGATCAGTTGGTCAATCTAGGGGAGTAGTACAGGAATTCATTTAATGTTCCTATAGTTTTAAATTAAAATAATAATAATAGCAATTAAGCACAGCAGTATTTCTCATTCAAATAAAAAGTAAAAAGGGCCCTGTTTTAAAAAATGTAAGCATGTTCACCTTGTATCTCTGCTGTACATAAATTGGACTCAGATTTCTATTTCTATAAATACATATTTTTTTTAAAATTCAGATTACTAAAATTTCAAAGGAAATCTCCCCCATACTTTAGAGGTTCAATATTTACCTCTGTTCGATGAACCATCAGCCAGCTTCCATCAGATGTCTGCTTATGGAATTCTAGGTATGGGTCTGACTTTCCAAAAAGATCCTACATTTAAAACAAAAAAAAAAAACCAAAAGCATTTATTTTCCTCTGAAACCATGTGTGACCACACTTTAGACATGTTAGAAACCACCTGAAGTCTATCCGCGTAGTACAGACTGACTGGGCATTAAATACAAATCTCATCACCTTTTTCACTAATTTATAAGCTTGCTAACATCCGTTAGGGAAAACTATTAAGCATTTGTGGTGGTGCTCACCATCCTGTGTATCATATTCTTACTCACCAAAAAACATGAGAATGAAAATACAGTGATCACATGGAGCACAAATATATTTTTGGCTTGTTTTCACCACTGAACAGTTTTCACTTAAATAACTCTGAGTAGTTTATTAATGATATCACAGGCCGACCCGATGGTGCAAAGATTAAGCTCAGTGCTTAGGGAGCTTGATCTCACATGCTCACATGGCTGACTGCCATCAAATCGCAGCCCTGGTAGGTTGAAAAGCACACCTGGCACATGTGCGTGCATGCCTCAAATTCTGATAGAATGCAGATATGAAGGGAAAAGCAAAGCATGACCATGCCTTATTGGTAAGTTGTCTCTCTTTCTTTTTTACTCTTGTTCTTTCTGGCAAGTATAGATGTCTTCTGGCATTAAAAATAAATAAAAAGATATCCCAAGCATTAACCATGCCACATCTATTAGGGACAGGGCATCAATGAGCAAATGAACTCAGAGAGTTAAATGGCTTTCCCAAGATCACATATTTAAATTGGTGGGTTTGGGCCAATAACTCACATGACTTTACCTACGTAAGAGTGTAGAGATAGATATAAGAGGAATACTTGGGGGCAAAAGTGTATCTCCTATTTCCTCTGTGATTCACCATATCACTCTCTCACAAATTTTTTTAAAAAAGCCTCAAAGCAGTCAAGAAAAGCTAACCTGGGAAGAAGTACTTAAAAATTAATAAAGCATTGGTTTATTGCTTCTTTATTAAAGGTAAACCAACTGCATTCTGTTGTGGCTTTTTAAAAAAAAATCCCAGAGGGACCCTATGCTTTCTAGAGAGAGACAAAGATATACATAGAGAGGGAACACGAGAAAGCACCACTCCCTCATGGAGAATGGCCACACTGCAGTCCTTTCTCCTCCATCTCTCCCTTTTTTTGTGATTATAGACACATAGACACACATGCCTGGTGTGTTTCTCAAGCTGCCAGTTCAGGACTCTAACTGCATAGTTGGCCATATAGGATCCATCCACCTTAACCATCAGTCCATGGGTTGGCCCCTCTGCCAAGCATTTTAAAATAACATTACTGCTTTACTTAACTCCTCTTTTAGCTTAGAAAAATCCTTTGAATACAAGTAGATAAAAGAGGTTAAGGGAAATGGTTGCTGCTTAAATATGTTCATGTATGCATGTGCACACACAGAAATGCAGAATTTGGAAATAACTGATGCCCTATGTGATGTTCAGATGAAGTAGTTCACAATAGTAAATACATTATTTTCCCAAGAAGGAATCAATATGAGGCAAAACATGACATTCTTGTTGAAATTTGTGTAATCTACCCACCTTATTATCCAGTTTTCTGGCTTCCATCTCAAATAAGACAACTCTATTATCCTTAATTTCTTCAGCTGAAATCTATGAATAAATAAGACAAGTAAAAGAAATTATAATGAAGTAGGGTTGATATATCCTGTTATCTAATAGTGTATAAAGTCTAAGTAATACAAATAAATTCTAAACTGTTTAATAAGAAAATGGTATTATTAAGAAAGATTTACCAACTATTAATACGTGTGAAATAAATATTTTCTTAAAATATGCTGAGTCCATGTTATACAACTTCCTTTTTAAATAGGATTGCCCAAACTAGATCTTCCCTATTCTGGAGAAAAGTCAAAGTTCTGGTAGACTGAAGGATACCCTCTGCACAAAACTAGCAAAGCCAAACACTCAGAACCATAAGCAAATCACCCCTAGAGATCTTTATAGATAGAAATATCAAGTCAACGTTTTCCATCCAATGAAATTGAAAGATTTATTCTACTTAAAAATAAAATCCAAGCTATTATGACCCAAGAGCAATAAAACTATCCATGATATCACCCCCAGTCATGTGAACAATCTTAGACCTCAGGAATCCTTAACTAGAGTAAAAGTGCCACTCAGAAAAATGCATTTGATAACCCCAATAATCCTCAAACATGGCTCTCTCAAGGAGCCAGCCTTCCATTCTCAGAGAGATCTAAAGTTAGAAAACTATCACTTATCACTATAGGAAGCGGTTACCTAGGTGGATACTCTTGAAGGTACCACATCTAAAAGCTTCGCATTATGTAACTTCAAACCTCAAATATGATAAAGCATATATATTGATTTGCCCAGGGCCAGTAATCAGCAATGGAAAATCTGCATGGGAAGATGGGCAGGAAAATGCATGCATAAAAAATGATGATAGATTCTAAAGACCACGTCATAATATAACATCCAGTGAGATAAAATCCATTATGGAAGCTTCCATCGCATAGAAAGGACAATGTTTCCTTTGTGCAGAGTCAAATTGATCTATCCAGATTATCCAGTAGTTTCTTTCTAACTTGGCAATTGACATTTCCATGCAGGAGGGGCCAGTGTCACCAAGGTGCACCTGATCTCTACGGGCAAATTAAAAAACTGAAAGAAGGGATTTCCACACTGTATTTTTCTCCTTTGTCAGCACAATACATTTCCCACTTGTGTTTGCCAAAAGGCAAGGGTGGATGGAATGTAACATTCAGGATCTAATGACAAAGCTAGGCAGTAGAACATTTGTCTGACATGTACAGCTTCAGCAAGTCCTATTACTGCTAAATCTTTTGAGGCAAAAGACAAATATCTTATATTTACCGTAATGCTCCCATTCCCCGCAGGTCTGCCATTTTTAAGCACCAGCGGTCGAGTTAGCTTCTTACTGGAAACAATCTGTTAAAATCAGAAGTGATAATGAAAAGCTATCATGCACTTCGACAGGTGGATTTTTAAACTGAATAGTTAAAAAAAAAAAAGACTGAGCACAAAGGTCACTTAATGTCATTAGAAATAGAATCTTTAAGTCTTTTCATTAAAGATTTAGAGATTACAAAGATTTAAAATGCATCTACATGTTTAAAATTCACTGGAAAAGATTTCCAAGGAGTTTATTCCAGCAGATACAATCTCCCTATTCACTAATTTCTTTACCAACTACTTCCAAGTTTAATTTCTTCTTTGTATTGGAAAAAAGAAAGCCAGATTCTCATCATATACACAAATACTGAGCTGATCCCTTCTAGGTAAAAGGTGGGCCTCAGAACATCGAATAAATGGGATTCAACTTTTCAACCAATACTAAACTTCAGTATTTAAGCACCACAAAATATCATATTGTATAATATAATATAGTGTGTCTAGACACTTCTGAACAGATATGTTCCTGATATCTCTTTCAAATTCATAAAATTTTTAACGACACTGTGATTTTATTCCCAAACGTTAAACGCCTTGATTTTCTCTTTGATCCTATTGAACAAAGTTTTAGGAAAGTGATCAGTTTCATTTTGTCTTTGAAACATAGGAAATACCAAGATCTCCAAACAACTAGCCCTGAAAAATAAACCCGTAAGAGACAAATTTTGGTGATAAATGTCTTTGAAAAGAAATAATCCCTCCCTCCTGAAGCCTTCCTCAATTTATATAAATGGTCATGATCTGTCCTTCTAAATCAGACTGAGCTAGAAGAAAAATGGTGAGCCTCCAACTATGCCCCTACCCTGACCAAGCTGGATGTACTGAGAAGACAGACAATTAAACAGCTCTAATGAAATATAGTAAAAAGTAGTAGAGAGTACCAACCTAGCTCAGGGAAGGGCTCCAAACTAGTCCAGGGGGGTCAGAGAAGGTTTACAGATGAAGGAAAGTTTAAAGTGGTAAACTAAGACTGAGGAAGAGCAAGCCAGCTAGAGGATCATATTGAACATATAGAGTCGAGAGGCACCAGTCGTGCTAATTAGAACATTAAAGAAGTTGCTGTTACTCTGATAGTTTTTATGACTTGAACACAACAAAACTGTACAGAACTCTGCAACAGCTAGAATAACTGTATTATTTGTTAAAATGTCAATGATTCACCCCTAACTCAAAAGAATTAATTAATAAGCTTTGCCAGAAACATGTGCCCCCTCATGGCCATCACAAAAAAAACAAGATAAATTTGATAATGTTTAAGCCAACCTTACAAAGATAAGAGCTCAGTCTTTAAAGGAATGACTTGTTTTTCAGCTTTAAAAATAAACTAATGAAGACTTATCCAAAAGATATCATTCCTGGGTTACAGTTGAGACACAGCAGAGTACAGCGGCTATTTATACTCACTTGTCCCAGAGTACATTCACATTCGCCTAAGAAGTCATCATCACTCAGCTCAATGGTTTTGTTGTCAATGTCATAAATTCCAAATTTCAATTTCTGAACCACTTCGAAGTAGTAATCAATAATAAACGTCTTGGAAAATTTGGGATTCAAGCAATTCTTAATCTTTTCTGTGCGTTCAACCTACAACCACCCCCCCAAAGCAAAAGTAGTTTCTTTAGATCAAAGGTACACTTGGATTTTAACAGCTTTAGGTATCAAACATAATTAAATACAAGCATAAATGAAAGGAAGTTTCTGTATGTGTATGAAAATCTCCACAATCAACGACAAACTTGCCCCCCAAAATTCACTCACAAATGAGCTTATTATGGTATTATTTTTAACAAAATTTTCACAAGACTAGAAGAACAATTTAGACTATTTTCCATGTAAAGAATTTAATTTTACCTCATACCACTGTTGACCACTCGTATTCAAAAATAACACACACAAGGGGTCTGACTTTGACCCTACGTCGGTATCCATAAGGTTGTTACAGGAAATATTCAGCTCCACCTTCGTGACACACTGGGCAGCCATCTCTCAAGCTATGAATAAACAATGGAAGGAGAAAGCAAGTGAAAAGGTGCCTCACTCATTCCTAATGGAAATAGCTGAATTCTAAAGACAAATGACCAGAATAGACTCACAGAGTGAACTTGCTAGAAAAAAACTATTTTACATGTGCCACCTGTGGATTTCAGTGTCTATTACAATAGCTCATTCCAGCAATATCACTTCAGTCAGATTCTCTGGTTGAGCATCCTTTAAGGCGCTGGTCCCTCCTGGTCTCTATCTACATTTACCTCGTCTTTGTCCTTACCCCTTCCAAGGCCTCAGGCGAACACTTGGCACACAGAACACCCACTCTGCTATCCTTCACCCCCGTCTCTCTGTACAACACCTTCTCCCTTTTTCACAGCCCTTGTATTCAGCCCTGAAGATCTTCCCCTTGATGTACCCTTCCCTGTTCACTGCAGGGTACCACAGACTCGACTCAGACTGTTGGAATTCTCATCTGGATTCCACCCCTTAATGTATGGCTTTAGGCAAGATCCTTTACTTCTGTTTCCTCTGGGTTTCCTCATCTATAAAAGAAATATTCCCTTGCTCATAAGGTGTTGTAAGAACTGAATTAAAAAAAAAAAAAAGGAACTGAATCAGATAATATATAACAGTGCCTAGTACATGGTAAGTGTTTATTATTATTATTATCATTATTATTATTTTAGCACCACCTGGCTCCAGGGTCTAATACCCTCCTATCTATCATGTGCTTTATACTTATTAGTCCATTCTATGATGATTTCTCTGATTACTCTAATCCACATCTAGTCACTCCTTTGAATTCCATCTGCACTAATAGTAATGAAATGCTAAAATATAGGAATAGGATCGGATCTGAAGTAATACACAGCTGGGCTGAATCTCACATCTGATGTTACCTATGTGACCATATAAATTCCCTCAACTCTCAGAGCATAGATTTCCTTATCAGAAAAAAATAGAGATAATGCACGTGACCTTGTAAATCTTGCATGTGCCCGGCACCTTACTTTTCAATCTACGGACTAAATGTCTTATTTTTTGTTTGTTTGTCTGTATGCTTATGAAGCATGCTCACAGTGAGATAAGGGTTTTTGTCCGACGCTCAGGAAGAATTAAAGTTCAGAAAACAAAGTACAGCAAAGTGGGGAGTTACTAGCAAGGCTGGGAATTTATTAACAAAGTGGGATGTTTATTAAAAGAGAGGGAAGGAAAAACAGAGCTCCCAAGAAGGGAGGTAAATAAATGGGCTGGAAGGAAGAATGTGGTGAGGGGTTTTTATTTGGGTCAGGAAGATTTGTGCGGGCTTGTTCTTGGTGGGGCTTGTGCATGCATTCCCCTCCTGGTAGGAAGCTGCGCATGCTGGGTAGGTCTAATTGTTTTCCTAATTTTGGAGTGGGTACCCAGGTCAGAGATCTTTGTCTTGAAGCTTTGGGTCATGAAAACCATTATCTTATCTTCTTCCTGGAATGTGGTGAGGCATGGAAAAAGCCTGTTTAAGGTCTAGGTCATGCTGCCTAGGTCAAATCACTGAGTCACGACTGCTTCCATCTGAGAATTTAGCCATTTTGTGATTTTATTTTAGGCCCTTACCCTAATTATGTCTTTAAGGTCCTGTCTCCTACCTCACTTAGACTCACGTCAGCAGTACCCAGCACAACACGGTACCCTCTGACTGAATTCAGAATCAATAGGAATTGCTAAAGCTCCTGAAGAACAACATATAGCGAATTCTCTACCAGCAGTCAGAAAGTTCAAATTTCCAAGCATGGAGGAATTCAAGAGAGAATGCAGGTATATCTATGTGCAAAGTCAGTCTCACAGCAGAGACACACCATGTCAGAAGAGCATTATTTTTCCCTAAAAGTGCTCATACAAGAGCTACAAAAACAATATGCCAGGCTCCGCTGATTATGTGGCAAATTGCTGACGGGTACATTACTGCACTGCACCCGGAGCAAAGCTCCTGCATTAGCAGCATTCCCCCGACAATGACTTTTCTGCAGCCTCGCTTCTACCTAGAAACCCATTTTGGCTGAACGGCACATGGAAGAAATTACATAAACACTCGGGTCTGGAACCTTGTTAACAGCAATATTCATAAAGATGCTCTTTATGTTTCCTTTTTATGTAATTATCTAGTACATGATATCAATTTTGAAAAGAGGAATAGGATATCCTATCCACAAATAAGTAATAAAGCAAATCTTTTGTACCCTTTGAGTGTAAGAAACAGATTTTGCTAGTTACTCCCCAAAGAACAGAATGCTAGAAAAGACAGTAATAGCCTCTGGGATTAAAAAACAGTATACCCATATACACACTACTTACTGGAAAACAATCTGCTTAAACTCCTCCTCTGAGATGGAAAAAAAAAAAAAGAAAAAAGAAAGAAAAGAAAAAGACTTAGAAATAATAAACATAAAAACATATTAACTACTCTGCTAGTCACCAATGTTTCTGAATCAACATTATAGCAGAGATCATTCAAAGGGATTAAAAATTGGGCTGGCCCCATGGCACAGCAGTTAAGGAAGCCAGTTCCACATAAATCGACTAGGGTTCAGGTCCCAGCCTGGAGGCTTGAGGGACGCGCCTGGCACATGTGTATGCATGCCTGGGATTATGACAGGACAGAGAGATGGAGGAGGGGGATTATAGTGGGACTGTATTCTACTGGAGCATGCTTTCTGTCTCTCGCTCTCTGGCAAGCACACTCACCCTCTGGGAAGGAAAAACAAAACAAAAACAAAAACAAAAAGAGATGGAAAATTAAGACCTAATATTTGAAGTGGGGCCTGGTCCCTTATACCCGCTCTTAAGATTTATTCAATAAAGTTGTCGTGGAGATTCTGCCTACTAGACTCCTAACCTCTCTCAAACATGAAAGTATAGAACCTTTCCCATACCCACAGTAACAACTCTACTTCAGGTCTTCTGTATCTCTCCCTACCTACTAAAATACTCTCTAAATTGTGACTGTATCTTCTGCCCATTTATATCATGATTTATCACTTCGGATTTACTGGTGGCTCAAAGCCTGTCATAGTCCAGTGAGCTAAACCTGAATTCATGGCGTGGTCTGCATCTGCTCCCAGCTACATGAGCAGCTTACTCTGCCCATCTCAGTTCAAGATACTCCCCTAGGCTCAGCCTCACTGTTCAAGGGAGCAGGATTCCACATGGGCCAGCCACTCTGATAAAAATTCTGGCTCCTTGGAGGCATCCTAGGTGCATATGCATTCATGCCCCAAATCCTGACAAGATAGAAAAACAGAACATGCCAACTGTGGTGTGACCATCCCCATGAGGGTTGCCCAGACCTTCTGTCTCTCTGTCTCTCTCTGGTGAGCACACCATACCATCTGGTAATTAAAAATGAACAAACAAAAAAAAGATGTTCCCCTGATGCAGTTATGGTACTGGTCATATTTCTTTCCATTATTGTTCCTTGTATGCATGGCTCATCACCTTTTCTCTATCTGTGGGCTGAGAGCAAGGACCATTTTTACTGCTTCCTCTTCATCCTGAAGCATGGTGTTTAACACAGGTTATTCACAGCAGAAAAGGCAAAAACTCTGGGATTGGCACATAGCCTAGTCGTTAAAGGGGCCAGAGCGCTGACCATGATTCAAAACGCAGCCCAAGTAGCTTGAAAAACACGTCAGGCACATTTGCACGCATGTCCAAAATCCTGACAGGATAGAGAAGGGATTGCAGCAT
>NW_006160230.1:1493875-1498877 GCF_000334495.1 Tupaia belangeri chinensis
AAAAAAAAAAAGAAAAAAGAAAGAAAAGAAAAAGACTTAGAAATAATAAACATAAAAACATATTAACTACTCTGCTAGTCACCAATGTTTCTGAATCAACATTATAGCAGAGATCATTCAAAGGGATTAAAAATTGGGCTGGCCCCATGGCACAGCAGTTAAGGAAGCCAGTTCCACATAAATCGACTAGGGTTCAGGTCCCAGCCTGGAGGCTTGAGGGACGCGCCTGGCACATGTGTATGCATGCCTGGGATTATGACAGGACAGAGAGATGGAGGAGGGGGATTATAGTGGGACTGTATTCTACTGGAGCATGCTTTCTGTCTCTCGCTCTCTGGCAAGCACACTCACCCTCTGGGAAGGAAAAACAAAACAAAAACAAAAACAAAAAGAGATGGAAAATTAAGACCTAATATTTGAAGTGGGGCCTGGTCCCTTATACCCGCTCTTAAGATTTATTCAATAAAGTTGTCGTGGAGATTCTGCCTACTAGACTCCTAACCTCTCTCAAACATGAAAGTATAGAACCTTTCCCATACCCACAGTAACAACTCTACTTCAGGTCTTCTGTATCTCTCCCTACCTACTAAAATACTCTCTAAATTGTGACTGTATCTTCTGCCCATTTATATCATGATTTATCACTTCGGATTTACTGGTGGCTCAAAGCCTGTCATAGTCCAGTGAGCTAAACCTGAATTCATGGCGTGGTCTGCATCTGCTCCCAGCTACATGAGCAGCTTACTCTGCCCATCTCAGTTCAAGATACTCCCCTAGGCTCAGCCTCACTGTTCAAGGGAGCAGGATTCCACATGGGCCAGCCACTCTGATAAAAATTCTGGCTCCTTGGAGGCATCCTAGGTGCATATGCATTCATGCCCCAAATCCTGACAAGATAGAAAAACAGAACATGCCAACTGTGGTGTGACCATCCCCATGAGGGTTGCCCAGACCTTCTGTCTCTCTGTCTCTCTCTGGTGAGCACACCATACCATCTGGTAATTAAAAATGAACAAACAAAAAAAAGATGTTCCCCTGATGCAGTTATGGTACTGGTCATATTTCTTTCCATTATTGTTCCTTGTATGCATGGCTCATCACCTTTTCTCTATCTGTGGGCTGAGAGCAAGGACCATTTTTACTGCTTCCTCTTCATCCTGAAGCATGGTGTTTAACACAGGTTATTCACAGCAGAAAAGGCAAAAACTCTGGGATTGGCACATAGCCTAGTCGTTAAAGGGGCCAGAGCGCTGACCATGATTCAAAACGCAGCCCAAGTAGCTTGAAAAACACGTCAGGCACATTTGCACGCATGTCCAAAATCCTGACAGGATAGAGAAGGGATTGCAGCATAACCACACCCTTTTGAGGAGTGCTTTCTTCCTCTCTGACTCTTTTTCACGTCTTTTTTACAAGCACACACTTCCCCTTGTAATTATATACAAACAAAGTGATAACTTTGGAGTCAGTGTACTTGGTTCAAATTTCTTTCCCACTACTTAAGCGGGTGTCAGCTTTGAAAATTATCTATGTGAACCTCAAATTCCTCATCAATACAATGGGGATTTTAAAAAATATCTGAAAATTATAGGTCTGTAGCTTGCTCAGCCTATCTAGTAGACAGTCCATGAATTGGAGCAATTATTAACTACTCAAATATTTTCATTATCTCAGCATAGAGGGTATATTGTTAAGTAGTAAAACACAAAGTACCCTCTTCCTCCTTGTTCATAAAGAGCTTCTTAGAATAATAATAATCTATAGGATTTATGCAAAACTAATTTGCCAGGGTATTCAGCCTTGAATGACAGATAAGTGATAATTTTCCCTCCTTAGAAGAGTTCATGTGAACAACTGTCCCATAGTTGGTGCATGAGGGAGAGGAGCTCAGGCCAGTATCAATGACTCCTTATTTGACCTAAAAGAGGTGACAAGGAGAAAGTGACCAACTTTAATAAACTTCTTTCACTCTTTAGCTACAAAATGAGGAGGTTGGCCTAACATTAGAAAGTTCTCAGAAGTGACTTTTGGATCTAATACTGTGATTCACTAATGGCAATTCTATAGCACATCCTGCATGACCACTGCTGAAAGCACGGTAAAGATGACCTTGGGGCAGCTGGAGTAGGGCCCAGCGACATCAGCAGTAAACATGCTAGGCAGGTTTCTCTAACTGCATTGCTCAGAGCAGTAACAGATATTCCACTCCAAAAAAAAGTGGGGGAGACTGTAAATCCAAGAGCTGTTACACTATCGGGAAGTCCTAGGTCATCTGACAAGTGTATATATTAATGGATGTATAAATGGGTACTGGGTACCCATTTTATATTAAGAATAGGAAGAACATGATATAGTAATAGAAGACCTATGGCTCATCATAATTATTTTGGGGAGATTCATTCATTGCACAATTACTCACTGAATACCTTCCTGGTGTTCTAAACCTGGGGGTAGAAAAGTGGGGGGCGGGGGCAAAGGAATGGGACAAAGTAACATGAATACTTAGCTATCTATGTCCACACAAAAATAAAATAATATAAAATTATGTGGTACAGATAGTGAACAACTGAAGTGGCTTGAGAGCTAGAAAAGCTCTCTGAGGATAAGTTCAACTTTTACTACTTTTATTGAGAATTAAAATTATATCTAGGCCAGCCAATGTGTGGTAGTTAAGGTGGCTGGGTTCCACATGGCTGACTGAATAGTTTGAGTCCTGAACCCTTCAACTTGCAAAACACATATGGTGTATGGATGTGCATGCCTAAAATACTGAGAGAAGAATGGAGGAGAAGGTATTGGAGCATGGCCTTTCCCTGAGCAGGGGGCTTCCTTTCTCTCTTTCTTTTTCCCTTTCTCTTTTCTCTCTCTCTCTCTCACTCCCCCCTCCCAGCAAGCATGCAAACATATAGTGAATTTACAAAAAAACAAAGCAACTATATTCTACCATAAAAGAATTTGCATTCATGTTGCCACTGGTTTCGCTTTTGCTATTTCCCCTTAAACTTAATGGTAGAGGGGAGAGTACAAGGAAAGGGGGAAAAAATAGTTAATAATTATATACCATTCAAAAGTTTGTGTTTTCTACCATGTTAAAAGTACTTCCATACAATGTATCTCCTGAACCTTACAAAAACATTTACCATACAGTACAATTTCAGTACATCTTAGCTACGACTAATATTAAGCACACAATTGATTGCCCTAGAATATGTTGGTAATTCTCAGCACATTGTTAATTTTCCAAAAACATGTGAAGTGTCTATTAGGAAAAAAATGGGGCTGACTGAGGAGGCACAGCAATGCATGGTATCCACTAGGGGAAAAACAGGGGCCAACTGCAGTGGCACGGTGGTAGCGCAAAGTTGTGCAATGCTGAGACTGTATGGGAAAGGGCTGGGTTCCCATTCCAAGGTCTCTCTGTGGATGCCAAGCATGTACGTGAACATGTGAGTTTCTTCAAAAGGTTCAAGTATCTACCCAAAACCAAAAAGCTAGGAAATTAGCACCATAGCAAGAACCCAGATTATTTTCTCCTCATGTGAAAATGCTCTCAGGGCATAAAACCCTATAATTACTAGTTCCTAAGTATAACAGCAGTGTTCTCTAATTGACTTCCTTATGGCTTCTCAGTTAGGAAATTAAATGTAATATTCCACCAGATACAAATTAATGATGAAAAAGCATCATAAAAATTATGAGGTTAATATTTAAGCTACAAATATTAATATCTTTCTTAAACAAATGAAGCCAGAATAACAGTGCTTGCCAAAGGAGTAAAACTGGAATAGTTAATATTAGGTTATCAGAAAAGTCATGAGACATTTTGCATAGAAAACCATGAAAAAAAAAAAATATGTCATGGCATTTCTAACAACCTAATATTTATTACATCATAGCAGCTCCTCTTCAAGACAGCCCATCAGATGCTAAATTAAAGCTAAGAATACAATTTTTCCTTGCTAGAGTGTAGACACACACATCATGAAAGTACTGTTAGACTACTTTAGAATAGTGACATTTATTCTCAAGAATATGCCGCACTTAGTACTCAGACTCTATGAGTAAAAAACTTATATTAAAGCACTTTAAACTGAGCTCGTCCTGTATTTAGTAAGAAAGTGATTCCATGATTTAGTTTTCACCCACCACAGATTACTAGAAATTGGGATAAAATATTAGGCCAAGCATAACACTCATAAAACAGAGAAAAGGATATGCTTTCTTTTAGTGTGAAGATGGGACAAACAGAAAGGGTCACTCCATTAGGACTCAAAAATATCTGGACTCTGGTTGTGTGTCAGCCATACCACAACAGTGGGCACGTGGGCTCTGGCTGTGACATCGCTAGGACTCAGTTTTATCAACTGTTAAAGCTAAGGGCTGAGTCAATCCCTTTAAATATCTTCTAAGGTCTTTTCCAGCAAGTTTTATGACTCTAATTTAAATAGAGTGAACATGAAACTTGTTTAGGAATGGTACTAAAAAGCCTAAAAAATAAGTAGAAAACGTCAGAATATTTATAAGAACCAAAAAAGAGAGAAAAAAAAGAACCAAAAAGAGAAATGGAAAGAAAAGAATAGATTTCCAAATTCAGTCTCCATCCATCTCCCACTATTGAAAGCTAAATTTGAAAAAAAAATATACGGACCAGCAGATGGCATAATGACTACGTCACTGGACTCCCATGTAGTCGATCACAGTTCGAGTCCTGGACCTGGTGAGTTTTGGTGGCTTAAACTCATGCCAGGCACGTGTGCATATGTGCCCAAGATCACAAGAGGAGAATGGAGAAGGGATTGTGGTGTGGCAATCCCCCCTGGGGGTTGACTTCTAGTTTTCTGTCTGTCTCTCTCTGTTTTTCTGGTGAGCACACTCACCCTGTACCAAAAACCTCTCAAAAAAAAAAAATATACACACACACACACACACACACACACACACACACACACATATATATATATATATATACACATATATATATATGTATATGTATATATGTATA
>NW_006160230.1:1498889-1583445 GCF_000334495.1 Tupaia belangeri chinensis
ATTAAACACACACACACACACACACACACACACTTTCCTATTAGGTAGGTACCTTTGGCTCAAAACTGTTACTAAATTCTGTATACCCAGATGACTTGAAAAAAAGTGTTCCATACACAAAATATAGTGCCCTATTAGGTAGATGCAGCATAAGGAAGTGAGTTTTGCTAACATCTACAGGATCTCATACTATTACGCTTTCAACATATAACATAGCATAGCTTTGATATAACATAGAATTAACTCTTGGCCACATTATAAATAAATAAACAAACAAACAAATAAAACAATTTCTAGATTCTCAAACTAGCCTGAGTATAATCTAGATAGTGATAATACTACTAAGTGTTACTTAGACATGCAGAATTGGAGGAAGCAGGAGTTAATATATAACTGTTGGTCACTGTGGCTTTAAAAATAAGAAATATGGGGGCCAGTCTGTGGCAAGGGGGTAAGGTGGCCAGATCCCAGATGGCTGACTGAGTGGTTCAAGCTCCAGATCTGGCTGCCTGAGAAATACGCCAGGTGTATATATGCGTGTGCCCAAAATCTTGAAAGGAGGGAGAAATGGAGGAGAAGGGAAAAAAAAATATCTATATCTATATATATCTATATAGATATAGATATAGATATGTGTGTGTGTGTGTGTGTGTGTGTGTGTGTGTGTGCAGTTTTACCTTGTCCTTTCTGTTACAAAGTGAGCAGTCAACTAAGGCTCCTTCTTTAATCTCTCCAGAAAATCCAGAAGACATACTGTTGTACTTTATGATTCACACGCAGTAGGCTACAGAGTTTACCTAACATGTCTTTCAGGTTTTACTGCTTTTCTATCTCTTGGCTATGTATATACATTTTAGAAATGTCATTGATGAAATTTTTCAAGCCCATCAAATGAACAGTTCATCAGAGGTTCAAGCAGAGAGGTGTTAATAAAAGGTAGAAGCAGTGACAACTCAGTATTGCCTCATTTTATGAACTATGCATCCTGGCAAAGTTGACTATATATCAAGTATGTATCTGCAAAGTGAATCACATTTTACCCATAATAAAAATCGGAGCTGGGTGCCTCAGCTGAAAATCCCAAGATATTCTGTTAAAAATTTTAAAATAATAATTAGTCAGTAAAGCTAGTATGCAGCAGACGAACCGGATACTAAGGGACGTCAACCTGATAAAGTCCCAGGATTCTCATTCCCCTCATTACTTTAAGAACTTCCCAGATTTTGAACTAGCATCAGAACTTATCACCTGGCCTAGTATCTATTTGCTCCCTCTCTAAATGCTTTCCAAACCTTAGCTCCCTTCCTTCTCGTTATCGCTGGGCATGTATATTGAATCAGCAAGACTGGCATTTCACATTTTGTCACTATGTGCTCTTCTCTAGTGCATGGTGAACAGTGATTTTAAAAGGCCTTTAATTTAAAGCTGCAACAATCACAACCACTTTTGGTTGTTTTAAATGGCTTATAAGTCTTTATATTTAGCCAAGACTTTCTGTTAATATGTTCATATGTTTCCTAATTTCAAGAATATTTTTCACAGTTGCTCAACATATACATTTCAGTTTTTTTTTTTAATTTTTACTTTTTAAAAATTTATTTTAGGTTTTACTATAGTGCCTGTGCCAGAGACAGAGAGAGAGAGAGAGAGAGAGAGAGAAAGTGAAAAAATCAACTCCCATGTCCCATGGGGGACAGCCACACCACAATCCCTCCTCCTCAAATGTCCTCCTGGGATTTTGGGCACATACATACCCCCAGTAAGATTTTTAAGCTGCCAGGTCCAGGAGTCAAACTGTGAAGTGGGCCATGTGGGATCCAACACTCTAACCTCCATGACACCTGATGGCCTCCATTTCAGTTCTTCTGGCAAACTTCTTTATATTTCCCAATTGTGAACCGTTTAATAGCACTATTCATTCATCCCTTTTTAAGATTATTTTATTTAACTTTATTTATTTATTATTTTAATTTGGTCAGAGAGGGACAGATAGAGAGAGTGTGAGAGAGAAAGTAAACCACAACACCACCTGCTGGCACCAAGCACTATTCATTCATCCTTAATTCAACAAATATTTATAGATCACCCACTGTGGGCCAGGCATTATTCTAAGGTGCTAAGGAACAAACAATGAATAAAACAGAAGTATCCCTGCCCTCAAGAAGTTAGTTATGCTATAGGGAGACAGACAGTAATAAAGATAATTAAATAAAATGAGGAGGACTTCAAAAAAGTTCATGGAAAAATGAAATCACTATACACGTTTATTTTGGTACCAAAAAACTTTGAAATCTAGCATATTTTTCCTGGTATACATTGTCCTTGAGTGTCTTGAAGACCCCTATATATATAGTACATTAGGTGGTATGTTACGTGCTAAAAAGAAAAATAAAGCAGGGAAGCCAAATGAGAAATACTGAAGGTGGGGTACAAGCTTGGACATTTTATAAATTTATTTTGACAACACCATCAAAAATATTGGTTTCATTTTTTTCTTTTAAGAATTATTTATTTGGGGCCAGCAAGTGGCATGGTGGTTGGGGGCACTGGACTCCCACATGGCTGACCATGGTTTGAGTCCTGGACCTGGCAGCTTGCTTTCTCACTTTCCCTCTCTCTCTGTGTCTCGCTCTGTCCCATTCTGGTCAAATTAAAATAAATAAATAAATAAATAAAAGTTAAATAACATAATTCTTAAAAAAAATAGAATTATTTATTTAATTCTCATTTATTATCCTTATTTTTTTAATTTGACCAGAGACAAAGAGAGAGAGGGACGTGAGAAAGCAAGTTGCCAGATCAAGGACTTGAACCACAGTTCATCATGTGAGAGTCCAGCACCTTAAGCGCCATACCACCTGCTGGCCCCAAAATAATAGTTTTAATTTTTCACTTCTTTTTAAAAATTTCTGACCTCCCAAACAAATGAAAATGTGGACAAGTTCCTCTTTACAGTTACAAATACTAATGGATTATGGGAATAGTCATGACACATTTTTGCATAGAAAAATATTTAAAAATATGTCATAACTTTTCTGACAATCCAATTTATTTTTTACGAGAGATTTTTTTTGCTATAGGGCACATGCATTCACCAGAGAGAGAGACAGACAGACAGACAGACAGTGAGACAGGGTGTAAGAAACACTCCTCGCCCGGGGGTGGGGGGGTGTGTGGCCACACAGCAATCTCTTTTCCTCCGTTTTCCTCTTGGGATCTTGGGCAGGCACGCACACATGCCTGGTGTGAGTTTTAAGTCACAGAGTCTGGTACTTGAACTATATGATCGACCACGTGGGAGTCCAGCGACCTAACCATTACACCATCAGCTGGTCTCGTCCCAATATTTTAACATACAACAGCTATCGCTTTAATGTCTAAGGGCAAGTAGGTTGGCTCTGTGGTCTAGTGGTTAAGGCAGCCAGATCCTACATTGCCAACCATGGTTCAAATCCCAGAACTAGCAGCTTGAAAAGCATCCTAGGTACATGCATGCATTCCAAATCCTGACAGGATGGAGAAAAGGAGAAGAGACTGTGTCATTGCCATATCCCATTGGGAAGTGCTTTCCCTCTCTCCCCCTCCCTTTCGCTCACTCTGGCACACTCACGTGCCCTCAGGCAATTGGAAAAAAATGTCTAAAGGTATGGTGAACTGAAGTAGCCTAATGACAATGTGTACTGCAATCATAGTGTTGCTCTGGCAATTTTCACAGGAACTAGACATAATACACCTATCTGGTAAGAGTCTGCTATCTACCTAATTTGTACTAGTAAATTGGACCATCACACTGACCAATTTTTCTTTTTTTTTTTTGTTTCACTTTGCTTGAGGGTGCATGTGCTCACCAAAGAGATAAAGAGACAGAGAGAGGGAAGGTAGAAAGCATTCCCCCCAAAAAAAGAAATGGTAGTACTGTAATCCTTTCTCCTCCATCTCTGCCTCCTTTCAGATCCAGAACTCCAATTGCATGGTTGGGTTATGAGGGGATGTGATACATGTATGTCTTAACCATCAGGCCATGGGGTCAGTCCTCGTACTGACTGATTTTAATGTGCTTTTAAAAAGCTATGACTGCATGCTGATAAGCTGTTCCATGTTAAAACAATAAACCACCTATCCAAAACAATCCTGATACCATCTCCCTCCCCCCAGCTTCTTCAAACACATCTAATCCAGCATAATTGGCTTAAATATAGTTATCAGAATTTTATCAAAATGTATACATAATATCTACTACCTGAAACTTAGATAAATACAATCTGTGATATTCTACTTTAAGGAGATAATTCTAATCTCTTTCCCATCTAATCTTTTTTTTTTTAAGAGAGATTTTTGCTGCAAGGCGTGTGTCCACTAAAGAGACAGAGACAGAGACAGAAAGTGAGAAATCACTCCCCAGGGGGAATGGCCACATCACAGTACAGGCCCTTTTCCCCTAATCGCCTCTTGGGATTTTGCGCACGCACACACACATGCCCAGCCTGAGTTTCAAGTTGTTGGGTCTGGGTCTTGAACTGCAGTAGACTATGTCGGAGTCCAGCGATATAACCGCTATGCCATCTGCTAGTCCCATCATTCAGTCTTTTAACAAAACTTCTACAAAATATTCTACCTAGTTGTTTGGATTTTAACCTCATTAGCAATTCTTATAAGTAAAATTTGAAGTGAAAACCTTGGCGGGAAGGAGGCTGGCCTGTAGGGTGAGGGCCGTGGTGGGAACATAAAAGTAATGCTCTAGTCCGGACTTCTCCAGCTTGCTGAGTGTCACCAATGAAGCACTGAACCTTGCTAAAATACTTCCCTGACAGACCATGAGTGGTGGTGTCTCATAAATCTTGAAAAGTCAAAATGTCATGTAATCGTTTTTCACATCCAACATTAACTGTCTTAGTTTTGCTGACAGGGATGCTTTCTAGTGTAATAAATCATTCACTGAAGAAAGTTTTGAAAATAAAAAAGGAAAGAAAACTCCAAAAGTAGTAGAACAAAGGTCCATTGACAATATCAAAACAGGGGGGGCAAGGACGACACTACGAATGGAGTATCTGAATAGAGGCTGCAAAGGAAATATTTGGGGGCAGTAGTGATACCATTGTAAAGAATATAAAAATGAAATTTAAACATTTGTAAGAGCTTGCTTTAAATTTATGCAAAAATAAACATCATTGTCTATAGTGTTCATGGGTATGGGTAAAATTAGGAGAGCTATCCTGTTATAAAGCAACTCTTAGTAGAAAAACATCCTTTGTTTGCCACATTCTGGAACTTCCTCTCCCTCTCCATTCTTGAAGGGCTAGACCTGAGGGGAAAAAATCCTGAAAGAGAACAGCACACTTCATGGTAAGGTGCGTGACAGCCATCTCTTGGTCTGTAGGGTCCCGAAATTCAGCTCCATTTCACATTCAGAGAGCCTCAACATGGCCCAGTCCAGATATTCACCTCTTTAATATTTTTCAGCCTAGAGAGGGATGCATTGCTCTCATCAGCCAAAAGAATTTCCTTCTTAAAAAATTCTCACAAAGACCAAAAGTGGTCCTAGGTACCACAAAATAATGCCTGAGACATCTATTGGTGTCATTATAATCGCTATCATATGTGTTATTTGTTTTCAGTTCCCTTTTCTTTTACTATCCTTTGCTATTTCCCTCTACCCATCCTCTAGGCCTGCACCGATTCTGTTTGTCTGCAGATGGTGGCACTCAGAATTGGGTTTGCGGACTCCAATTAATGACAACAGCAGGATGTGTGTAGCTACATATAGCTTACCACTAAAACTGTGCTGGGCATTTTGATAAATGTTTTACAAATATGATCCACACAAAATCCCATGACATAGGAAGTATTTTATCTCTCTCTCTTTTTTTTTTTTGAGGGAAAGATACTTTTGCTACAGAGTGCATGAACTTACCAGAGAAAGACAGAGAGACAGAAAGCAAGAAATCAACCCCCCTCCCCCGGGGATGGACACACCCCAATTTCTTCTCCTCCATTCTCTTGTCAGGATTTTAGGCAAGCACACACAAGCACCCAAACTTACACGCATTAAGTTTCAAACCACAGGGTCTGGTACTCAAACCATAGTTAACTATTTTCAAGCCTAGTGCCTCAACCACTATGCCACCTGCTGGCCCCTATCGCCATTTTAGGAATGCAAAAACAGGCCCTAATCCTGACCAAGGTCATACAGCTCACAAACCTGAAAGCAAAGATTTGAAACGTGGGTATCCATTTTATTCCAAAGAATATTATTCTTGGGACCAGCAGTTGGGGTAATGGCTATGTTGCTGAACTCCCATGTAGTCAACTGTGGTTCGAGTCCCAGACCTGGTGGATTAAACTCACATGGGCACATGTGTGTGCATGCCCAAGATTCGGAGAGGAGAATGGAGGAGAAAGGATTGCAGCATGGCCATCCCCTGGGGGGGGTGTGTGTGATTTCTCGCTTTCTGTCTGTCTCTCTGTCTTTCTGGTGAGCGCACTCACCCCTATAGCAAAAACCTTTCCAAAAGAAAAAAGAAAAAAAAAAATCATACAGATCAGATACCACTCGTGTGATCTGGTGAGTTAATTCCACTTGAGTTTCCTTAAATAGAATAACGATATCAAATAAGTATGTGTTGTATTAAATGAAGTACCACACATAAAAATTGTCTAGCACAATTGTTGCGGGACAGCGTGATCAACAATTGCTAGGGTCAGTCCTGTTCTTCTACCTAATTGGCCATTATAGAGGCAGCCACGAAAACATAACACCAAGGACACGCAAAAAATTAAGATTATCAAGCGCAACATTCATGTAGGCTTGCTCAGTCGCATAAATGTTTTGGCACTGGGAAAGGACCGCAAACGTACTTCCTCCACGCCTCTAGGGTAGTGAGTCCGAAACACTAGACAGAATTCCGAAGCTAAATCAGGAAGCGAAGCCTCTAGGACAGGCCTCCCAACCTCTCAGCTTTGCTAAGAAATTAAAGGGTAACCTTTTCCAGCCCCACCTGGCAGTGTCTCCTTGGCTGCTATGAAGCGCGCCGGGTTCCATAGGCAATCACTTAACCCTGAGCGTGGTGTGGTGACCCTGACCGTCTCCCCACTTGATGCGTAGGCGATTTCGGAGCAGGTCTATTTATTTTAGACCCCTAGCTCGACCTTCCCTGTCCCCAGGAAGACAGGAGGAGCTGCACACCGCTCACCCAGGTGCACGACCGCCAAGCCTGGGCAACGCCTTGCGGCCCAGACCCGGAGCCCCAAGTCCGGGCTCCTCCAGGCGGCGCTGGTCATTCCTCGGCCTCCCCAGGCAGCCGATCTTGCAGAAAGCGACTCCCCCAGCGCCAGGCCAATCCCGGGCTGCGCGAACTGCAGAGTGCACTTCCAGCCCCAGGGCGGAGCGGCCCGGCTGCACGGAGCCTGCGGGCCCCGATTCTCCAGGCCGGGTCTCTCCTCTTCCTCCGCGGAATCATTGATGGAGGGGCCCCACCACGCCCTCCGCAGAAGGGGGAGAGGCCCGCACTCACGTGCTGATCCTGGGAGTGGAAGTCCGTGAGAGTGAAGACTGGGCCAGCAGCGTTCCTCGGTCCGCGGTGCTGCCCGGGATTCACAGGAACCTTGAGCAGGACAGGCACAGGGGGGCGGGGCGGGGCCCTGGGGTGGGGCTAAAGAGCGCCCCGCCCATCCGGGCCACAGCTTCCCTGGCAGATGTGCTCCTGGTCCTGGCCCATGGGCTAGGGCTTCAAGGCGACACCGGGAATCATTCGCCTAAGGAAAACACGAAGTTAAAGTTTTGCTGTACCAAAATAAGTTTCTGAAGGATGAAAAGAACTAAATGATTTGAGAAAATGTGTACTATATCTGAACCCGAGGAAAACTCTCAACGTGAAAATAGCAAAATACTTAGTCCTTAACCATCCGCATTTGCAGCATATTCAGTGTGTACACTATCGGGCTCATTTTACACCCTTTATTTCCTTTGATACAACAATTTTGTGATATATTTAGTGCGTTAGCCTCATTTCGCACATGAGAAAACTATGACTGAGGAACGTGAGATTTGGTAGCTAAGCAATTGGTCTATTTGTCCAAAAATAATCACAGATTCTGCTAAATAAACGGAATTCAAAGTTCCTGGCTTGATACTACCTCAATGCTGCCTGCAACTAAACAAACCACTATGGAAAATATTGCTATATTTAAATACTTGAAAATTTAAAACTTCTTCTCAAGGAAACAAGGACAAAACCAACAGATCAACACATTGGGAAAAAATTTGTCACAAACCTGACAAAGGATAATTATATTAAGTTAATTTAAGTTAATAAAGGGAAAAAAAGAAAAACACCCTGTAGAAAAATGGGCAAATACAGATTTTTAAGTTATGGAAGAAATAGAAAGTGAAATACATGAACAAATGTAGACATTCCTAAGTAATTACTTTTAATCTACACGTTGTAAACTAAACATTTACAAAATCAGGTATGTGTAAGTAAGGATTCATTTATTTATTCAAAAATACATCCTGAGTGGACTATGTGCCCAACATTGTTCTGGATTTGTGAAATATCAGTAAGCAAGACAGACAGGAGCTTCTATACTGAAAAAGATACAAGTAATAAGTTACTAAAAAAAAAAAAAGAAAGAAATTATGGGGTCAGCAAATGGTGTGGTGATTAAGGATCTGGATTCCCACATGGTTGACCACAGTTTGAGCCTAGACCCAGGGGCTTCAAAAATTGCACTGAGTGTGTGTGCATGTGTGCTCAGAATCCCAAGAGGAGAATGGAGGAGAAAGGATTGTGGCATGGCCATTCCACATGACAGGTGATTTCTCACTTTCTCTCTCACTGTCTCTCTCTGGCGAGCACACACACACTATGGCAAAACCTTAAAAAAAACAAAACAACAACAAAGATACTTTACACAGTCAAAAAACGCTGTGAGGAAAGCAATACAGGATGATGTGATACAGAGGGACTTGAGGATAATGGGAACTTATTTAGCCAGGGAACTGGGAAGGCCTTCAAAGGTGGGGACATTTTGTTTGAGACCTGAAAAATAAGAAGGACAAATGATGCAAAGATCTGAGACCACAGGAATGATAGCAAGGGCATAAGCAAGAACAAACTTAGCAAATTGCAAACACAGAAACAAGGCCTTTTAGGCTGGACTATAGTGACTACAGTGGGGAGATGAGAGAAGTGTTTTCTGTTTTCACTAAAGGTGGTTGGTTCTGTTTTATTCTGTTTTCAAATTTAAATAAAGGTTCACAAGTACCACTAATTTAGCTGCAAGTTTTGATACTATCCATACCAAAACTTCAAAACTTCTGTCTTTACTAAAATAGGGAGAGAGTAGAGACGAGGGGATAGTTTTGTATTTTTAGTATATAAAAAGCAGTCTATCACTTGAATATATAATGCCATAGCTATTCAATGTACTTATTAATTTTCCTCAACTAGAGTCTCATATTCCATTTGACTGTTGCTCTTATTGATTTACACATTAATTCAACATTTCTTGAATGCATATTATATAACAAGCATAACAAAGTTCTAGAAATTTTTAAAAAGTACAGAATTCAACATCTGGAGGAGCGTTAAGTATGTTAAAATCAATAAGATATTCACAAAATACTCCCCTACGTGTTCTATCTAAGAAATTGTTCCTTCTTACTCTTTTGCTTTTTGATTTTTATGTTACCAGTTTTTATATAGTGGAGTACGCCAGGACTTAGTTTCTACGCTTTCCTGTATTTTTAAAAATTTGTGATAAAGCATGTCCATACATGAGAGAGAGAGAGACAGAGAGATAGAGAGATTGAAGCACTCTCCACTGGATCGTCACCCCATGATCCCCTTCTTCCAGTCCTTCGGCCCTTTGGACCTTGGACTTGTGCCAGTGTCTGATGTGTTTCAGTGTGACTGGGCAGGGGATTCAAACCATGATTGTCATGTGAGATCCAGCTTCTCTTGAGCTACGCATTACCACTGCACCATAGAGCTGGCTCCAGACCTTTTTTTTCTTGTTTTCACTCACATCCTAGTTACCTCATCTCATCTAGCAGTTTTGAATTATATCTTTATCTTTAAGGCTACCCAACTTCCTTCCATACTTTTCCTCTGAAACGCCAAATTCCAACTGCCTACTCTATACTTGAATGTTGTATTAGTTGTCAGTTGCTCTGTGACAGATTGTACCAAATTTAGGAGTTTAAAATAAGAATTCCCAGTGATTACCTCTCATAGCTTCTGTGGTTCAGGAATTTAGGAGTGGTTTCGCTGGGTGGTTCTGCCTCATCACCTCTCATGATGTTATACTGCCAGGGCTGTGGGCATTCAATGGCTTGACAGGGGCTGAAGACCCACATCTAAGGTGGTACACTCATGTGGCTAGTGGAGTTCCTCTCCATGGGGGCTTCTCCACAGGGCAGCCTGAGTGTCTTCATAACAGGGCTGTGGGCTCTTTTCAAGAAAAATAATCCAAGAGACCAAGGCACAAGCTGAAATGACTTTTTTGGCTTGGCGTCTGATGTCACACATCTTTACTTCTACTGTATTCTACTGGTCAAACAGACCTGCCTTGATTTAAGGTGGGAGAGAATTTTACAAAGAGTAAACCCAGAAGGTAAAGATCATTGGGAGCCATTTTAGAGGCTGGTTACATTTGTCTAATACACATTTGAAAACTATCATACAGAAATACAACTTTCTGATCCTCTTCCCTAAAATTGTTCCTCCCACATGCTTCTCTACCTCGAATAATGACAAAATATTACTCAATTGTTGGGGTAAAACACTTGGAGTCACCTTTGACTCTACTTTTGCCTCCTGACCCCCATCTGGTATGGTCTGCCAGCTAATCCTGTCACCTTTATCAAAATACTAGGTTGTCACTAAAGTCATGATGTATCAAAAATGCATCATGACTTCTCAGACAACTCAATATATCCAGACTCTGGCCACTCATATCTTCCAGCCTAGTTTAAACTAACACTGTTTCTTTCTAGATCACTGTAATAACTTAGCAACTGATCCTCTTTAGTCAGTTCTCAAAACAGTTAGAAGGACCCAATTAAAACATAAATTAGGGTGGGCTGGCTGGTGGCATGGTGGTTAAGGAACTGGCTGACTGTGGTTCGAATCCTGGACCTGGCAATTCCTTTCTCACTTTCTCTTGCTCTCTCTGTTCAAAATTTAAAAATAATAAATAAAATTAAATAATTCCCGGGGCCAGCAGTTGGCGTAATGGCTATATCGTTGGACTCCCATGTAATCAACAGCAGTTCGAGTCCAATACTCGGTGGCTTAAACTCACGCTGGGCACATGTGTGTGCGTGGCCAAGATCCTGAGAGGAGAATGGAGGAGAAGGGATTGGAGTGACTTCTCCTTTCTGTCTGTTTCTTTCTGGCTAGCACATGCTCCCTATAGCAAAAACCTCTCAAAAAAATAAATAAAATAAAAATTTTAAAATTCCACTGAAAAATTCCATGTTGTTTATTTGAAATTCAAATATAACTCTGCTCCCTCAGTCTTTCATATTTTAGACAGCTGCGCTTCACTTTCTTGTGGGACTTTTCTCTGGGTTCTCCCTTTTCTAAATCTCTCTTCCAAGGGCGTGGTGGCGCCCGCCCTATGGTAAATCTCTCTTCCAGTTTTTCCATCCTTCCTTATGTGGAGCCGTTTTTCTTCCAAATCTAATGCATTACAATAGATCCTGTTAATACTCAAAGACCATCCTCAAGAAACATACCCTCTAGTAGCAGAGCATGACATATCTTAAAAAAAAAAAAAAAAAAAAAAAAAAAAAAAAAAAAATAAACCCCCAAAAATGAACAATGCCACCATGAAAGATGCCTGCAGAGGTGAAGCAGTAAGAGCCACTGACCTGAACAGAGGCCTCTCTGCCCCAGTTCGCTGAGCGCAGGCGCAGAAAACCCGCCTAACTCCGATCAAGGACTACACTTCCAGCCCTGCAGCCCGTGGACCGGAAGCCATGGGGCGGAAGAGGCGGGGCCTTGAGGGGACGGGCCGCTGTCCTCTTAGGAAGGACCGAGGGGCTTGCTGCCCCGCCCCTCGCCGTTGCAGACCGAAGCGTCAAGTGTCAAGTGCCAGAGTTGCAGGTTATGGCGCTGGTCGTGCGACTGTCGCGCTTCCTTCCTTTGGGACGTGGAGCCGCTGCAGGGCTTCGGCTCCTGTGGGTGACTTCGCGCAGCCTCGGGCGTCGCGGCTTCCGGCCCTTCCGCAGCTCCGAGGTACCTTCACAGTTCTGCTCCCGCTCCCTCGCGTACCGAGGGACTCCCAACGTCCCACGGCCGGCGACTGAGCTGCCCGCCTGCCTGTGGGACAGTGTGCGGAGGAAGGAGCGCGGCCGGGGTGAGGAGCGCAGCCCCTGACCGTGAGGATCGGTTCTTCCCATTGTGCAAGCTCCCTCTCCTCTCTGCAAACAGGGCTGAGAGAGAAGTGGGGTACGTGCCCCCGAGAAGCTTGCCTCCTGCCCGCCAGGCCTGTGTGAATATTTGAAGAACTGAAGGGAGAAAAGAACCTCGCTGGCAATAATTGTCACTGTCAGAGGGGCCAGAGTAACAGTGCTCCGCGGCCATCTCTCTCTGTCAGACTGAAGTTAGAGATTTCCTACTGTTCAGGTTTTAAAAATATGTACATTTCTGTGTTTGTTTTATCTACGCAATGTTAAGGTAGGATGTTTGATTGTCACAATTCTGGCATTTCTGCAAGAGGCTTTTGTAAAGTACGAATTTATTTTGATGCAAAAAAAAAGTGAAGCCATGTATATTTTTTTCATAATATGCAGTTTTCATGAACTTTTTGAAGACCGCTCATATTAAACTTCCCTGGCCTTTGTCTTTGAAGTGAGGTTGTGGAGTGGCAGTGCACATTGGTGTATATGATATTTCACTTGCACTGTCAGGTGTTCCATTATTTTAAACTTTGAAATATAAGTTTAACTGTCTTCTCAGTTAAACTTAGAATTATTGTGGGACAGAGGGGCAATTTAGACAGAGTGCTGAGGAGTACTAAATATGGAACTAATTAGCCTTAAGTTTCCAAATTAGAAAATTAATGAATTTAAAGTCCTATTTTAATGGGTTGGTCATAGTTCAACTATATAGGAAGATAGCTAATGTCATTGAAGTTTACTATAGATATATGCAGACACTGTGTTAACTATTTCCTCACTTAATCTTTTCATAAGAATTATTTATGGGACCAGCAGTTAGCGCAATAGCCATGTCACTTGATTCCCATGTAGTGGACCACGGCTTGAGTCCCGGACCTGGTGGCTTAAACTCACGCCGGGTACATGTGCATGAGTGCCCAAGATCCCAAGAGGAGAATGGAGGAGAAGGGATTGCAGCATGGCCATCCCCCCTGAGGGGTGATTTCTTGCTTTCTGTCTCTCTGTCTCTGGTGAGTGCATGTGCCTTAGAGCAAAAACCTCTCCCCCCCCAAAAAAAAATTATTATTATTTAAATTTAATTTCAAAAGGGGAAACTAAGGTTAAATAACATGTTCTCATGTCACATAGCTAGAAAAATGCTGTATTTGAGGACCAGCAAGATGACGTGGTGGTTAAGGCAGCTAGATCTCACATGTCTGACTCCGTAATTCAAGTCTCACACCAGAGACTAACTGGTTGCCTGTGTGGGTAGGTCCAGAATCCCCTAGAGGAGAGTGGAGGAGAAAGGAGTCATCCCTCTGCAGAGGTGCTATCTCTCTGTCTCTCTCTGGTGAGCACACCTGCCCAGTAGCAAATCAAGAAAGAAGGAAAGGAAGAGAGAAAAATGTATTTGATGGCAGGTAGAATATCTTCAGAGCCCATGAACTTCATATAGTTGGTATATAATAAAAACTGAAAAAGGAAGATAAAAAAGGTTAAGAAAAAAGTGAAGATTAAGGGAGAGACTAGACAGAAAAAATCTCCATTCTAAGTCAATGGGCAATGATGAAGATTCTTCTTTCAAGGTTTGTTGAATTTTCAGAGTTGGAACTAACCAGCTTATAGTTCTCTATGTCTTTTCATAGCCTTTTAAGCTTTTTTTTTTTTTTGCCTTTTTCTGTTGTACTCTATGTTAATGTGAGATCCATCGCTGCACAGTTATTCTTCAACAAATTTGCATTTAGTACTTAATATGTGTCAGGCTTTGTTCTAAGCTCTGGGATATAGCAATGAACATGAGAGTCAGAAAACCCTTTCTCATTAATCTTAACAGACAAAAAGGACAGTCTCTGTAAAATATAATGAATACCTAAGTGTGAGGAAAAGGAAAGCAAGGTTATACTTCATTTTATCTTTAGAAAAATTACTTGTATGCCAGAGGGTATGCATATAATGAGAGAGAAAGTGTAAGCATCCTTCCAATGCAGTATCATCACACCACATCTTTTTTCCCTCCAGGACTCCATTTGGTCAAGATCCTGGGGACACATGTTCCCAGCAGATTTTTTTAAGCTTCTGAGGCCAAGAATGAAAATATGCTCTCTGGCTTTTTCTGCACAGCACTTAACTATTAATTTGACCAGATAGGGACAGAGTGAAAGTGTGAGAGAGAGAGAGAGAGAAAGTGAGAAAGCAAGCCGCCAGGTCCAATACTTGAATCGTGGTCAGCAATGTGGGGGTCCAGTGCCCTTAACCACCACACCACCTACCAGCCCCTATAACTTAATCTTAGAAGTGGCATCATTTCTGTTGTGTTCTGTTTTTTAGAAGAGAGTCAATAAGGTCTACCCTACTTTGTTTGTTTGATTTTTGCCTTAGGGCACATAGTGCTTGACAGAGAGAGACAGAAAGTGAGAAATCATCCCCCAGGGGGAAATGGTCACTCCACAGTCTCTTCCACTCTAGTCTCTTCTTCCGATGTTGGGTTCTCTTCTTGGGATTTTGGTACACATGCACATGTGCCTGGTGTGATTTTCTAGCTGTTGGTTCTGGGGCTCGAGCTGAAGTTCGTCATGATATGAGTCCAGAACCTTAACCACTACACCAGCTGTTGGCCCCATCTAGCCTACTTTTTTTTAAAGGAATTATCTTATTTAATTTTATTTATATTTATTTTTAATTTGACCAGAGAGGGGCAAAGTTAAAGAGAGAGAGAAAGTAAACCACCGGGTCTGGGACTCAAACTGCGCTTGGCCATGTGGAAATGTAGCACCCTTAACCACCATGCCACCTGCCAGAGCCTCATCTAGTCTGCTTTTAAGGGGAAGTTATTACACAAAGATAGGCATATTGGGAGGGTGGGTCATGGGGCGCCATTTTAGAGGCTGCCCACAACAACCAGATTGTATAAATCTTGTACCATATATTTCTGATTTTAGTCTAAAGATTATAGGAAACTATTAAAAGTATTTGAAATAGGTAAGTTAGTTGGTCAGATTTGCATTTAAGAAAATCACTGTCTAATACTAAGATTGGATAGGCTAGAGTAGAGAAGAGATCATTGTTAAAGAATACTTAGAAGTGTGGTATTGTGAACTTTAGTGGTAGCCATGAAAATGAAAATAAGTGGATGTATTCAGAGAAAAATAAGGAATTAGAATCATGAAACCTGAAAGATAGCTTCAATGTGGGGATTGAAAAGAAAGAGTCAAGAAAGATTCTCAGCCTCTGGTTAGAGAAGCAGGATAAATGGTGGTGCTGCTCTGTTTACTGTGGTAAGATGACAAAGATTTAAGTGGCAAAGAGGGAGATGAGTTATATTTTAGACTAATTATGGTGAATTTGATCAGACAGCCAAGTTGACATGTGAAATGGATAGCTGTTTGATTAGTCTGGCATATACCTGAGCTTTGGGCAGAAGGGTAGATTCAGGAGCCTTTAGTGTATAGTTGTAAATGAAGCCATAAGAGAAATCAGAAGTATTTAGTAGGAAGACCAAAAGGCCTAGTACATATCATGAAGGAATTCTAACATTTAAGAAAAGGAACTGGCAAGGATTTGGGAAAAGCAGAAGAGACAGGGTGGTGACATGTTCCTTTTAATTAGTGATGACTTTGTACTTCTACATTCTTTCTGGCTCCAAAATTGGTATAATCAATGTGGAAAAAAACTCCCCTAAAAGGGACCAGCAGATGGTGTAGCAGTTACGTTGCTAGACTCCCACATGGCCAACTGTGGTTCGAGTCTTAGACTTTGTGGCATGAAAATCATGCCAGGTATATGTGCATGTGTGCCCAAAAACCTAAGAGGAGAGTGGAAGAGAAGGGGTTACAGTGTGGCCACCCTCCCGGGGAGTAATTTCTCACTTTCCATCTCACTGTCTCCATCTCTGTCTGTCTCTCTCCAGACAGTGCATGTGCCCTAAGGTAAAAACCTTTTAAGAAAGAGGTAAGTCCCCTAAGAGAGAACCTGCTTCTTTTGTTCAACTGTTTTTTGGATTAATTAATATATATTTTAGCTTGCTATAGGGCATGTGTGCTTGCTGGAGAGAGACAGAGAAGGAAAGTGACAAAGCACCACCCAAGAGGGATGACCATGCTATACACCCTTCTTCTGAGATTTTGACAAGGATACATGTGCTTGGCATGATTTTCAAGCCACCAGGTCCAGGACTCAGAACCACTTAGTTGTCCATGTGGGATCCAGCCATCTTAACCTCCACACCATCTGCTGACCTCTCAAAAAATATTGTTTGAGACTCATTACATGAAAGGCATTGTGCTGGGCATCAGAGGTATAAGGTGAAAAAGCATGTTCACTTTTTAAGTTCAGAAACATGATTTTCATTTACTTCTTCCAGAGATAAGCAAAGAGCTGGCTTCACATTAACCAAACAAATAAGAACCCAGCTGATAAACTACCACTTCGTTAATTTACAATAAGAAATCTGTTAGCTGTTCAGCAATGCATTTTCTCCCTCTAAGAAAGCCAGGATAATTGTTTTTAGTGCATGATATTAATAAAGTTATGGGGATTAGGCCCCATAGCCTAATGATTAAGGGAGCCAATTCCCACATGACTGACAATGGTTCAGTTCCTGGCCCTGGTAAATACTAAAAATATAACTATTACTAAGTTAACTTTACAAGAGGGCTTTAAAAAGTTCATGGCAAAGAATAATTAAAGAAGGGGTTTATTTTGGTGCAAAATTTTGAAATCCCTAATCTTTTTAGGATACATATTTTTCATGAATTTTTTTGAAGCCCTCATACTATTTTGCTGTTTATTTTCTTAATCCAGTTGTATGCACTATATTGAATATTAATACTCAAGAAAGTAAAGTATTCAGCATATTGGAATGTGTAGGATTCTCCTTTCCTACTGTAGGTATTTATCAAAAGTTTAAATATGGATCATATATGGGTTATGAGAAACAGTTGGGAATGACTCCAAAGTTTTTTGTTTTCTTTTTCATCTTGGTAACTAGAAAAATGTTTCCATTTATCATAATAGAGAAAATGGAGAAGAACAGTGGGTTTGAGGGAAATTAAAGCTCTTTTACCTGATAAAATCCAGAAGCCTATTAGATTTCATGTAGAGAGAGATGTTGAGTAGGCAGTTGGATATATACATGATTCTGAAGTTTAAAGGAGACATCTGGGCTACAAGTAGAGTGTTTTGCCATGTCAGTGGTATTTAAAGTCATGAGATGAAATGAGACCACCAAAAATGGTATAGGTAAGAGGTGTGGGGCTAAATCCACACCTGAGCAATGAGATACTGGAAATGAAGAACAAAGAAGAGCAATTACAGAGACCAAGAGAATAGTGTTCCAAAAGTGAACTTAAGAGCTTCAAGAGCACAGCAAGTAGCAGAACACAGCAAGTACTGAGGAAAGAGGCATGAAAAAGAAGAAACTTTGGGGGTTGATATATCATTATCTTGATTGTGGTGTTGACAGTCTTTGCAGATTTATGCATGTATTTTAACAAGTTGTACCTAAGTTTGTATATGCCAATTATAATTAAAGAAAGCTATTTTAAAAATTAAATATCCACTCATGATCTTTTGTTTTTGAAAAGAGGACTTGATTAGACCTGGTGATGACATGGTAGTTAAAGTAGCTGTGTCCCACATGGCTGACTGTGGGATTTAAGTCCTAGGCCTGGCTTGAGAAACACTGGGTACATGTATGTGTAAAAATCTTGAGAGGAAAATGGAGAAGGGATTGTGGTGTGGCCATTCCCTCCAGGGAGTCCTCTCTTACTGTCCCTCTCTTCTCTCTCTCTCTGATGAGTACATACTACCTATAGAAGATTATAAAAAAAAAAATAGAGGAAATGATCAGCTGTCCAATTTTTTAAAAATTTTTATAATTATTTATTTAATTTTATTTATTCATTCATTTTATTTTAATTTGACCAGAGAGAGAGAGAGACAGAGAGAGAAAGCAAGCCACCAGGTGTGGGACTTGAACCACGGTCAGCCATGTGGGAGTGTCCAGCACCTTAACCAGCATGCCACCTTCTGATCCCCTGTCTTTTAACAGGTCAAATAAAATAAGAATTCAGAGGGACCATCAGATGGCATAATGTTTTCATTGCTCTACTCCCATGTAGTTGACTGTGTTTTGACTTCCAAACTCGCAGTTTAAAACTCACGAAGGGCATGTGTGTGTGCGTGCCCAAAGTTCTGAGAGAAGAATGGAAGATAAAGGATTGCAGCGTGGCCATGTTCCCTGGTTAGGGAGTCATTTCTCATTTTCTATCTCTCTGGCGAGCACATGTGCCCTATAGCAAAAATATCTAAAAACAAATTAAAAAAAAAAAAAAAGGAATTTAGGATTGACCATAGGATGTGCCCTATGCCCTATGGCAAAACCTCTCAAAAAAAGAAAGGATTGACTATAGGATATAGCAACATCCTTGGTGACATTAATTAGGGTACCACTGGAGGAGCTGTGGGAATAAAAGTGTGATTTGTGTGAGTTCAAGAGAGAATGAGAAAGAAATCGGTGATAGTACAGACTTTTTTGAAGAGTTGCTGAAAAGAGGAGAAAGAATAAAGGGACATGTAGAGTCAAGGGGAAGCATTTTTTTTGTCTTTAAGGGAGAAATTACAGCTCACAAAAATATAGCTTGTTTATATTTAGCTGATGGGAAAGAATCAACAGAAGGGGGAAATGTGCTATATTAAAAAGAGAAAAATTGTCATAGAGCAAAGGGAGAATTGCTATGGGTTTCATGGGTCACTTTTGAAAATATCTTTACGTAAAGGCATGCACTTTTTTATGTTTAGTAGTCATTGTATTTCATATTCTTCATCTTTTCTATCCATAAAGTAGATATTTATTATGTATTAATGTCTCATTTTATTTCACAATTTGTAATATCCATACATCCACAAAATGTGGATTTTCCAATCCAGCACTTATCAGCATAACTGATTTTTAGATGAGCCACCACTCCTTGATGAAACAGTGTTCTCAATAAGTTGTACCCTACTTATTATTGTTAGTTATTCAGGGAACTTTTTGAAATCCCTGTTTGGTAGTGTGTTATTCCAAAGATCTGAATTTTAAGTCATGAGTTCTTTTAGTAGACTTAATTGTATTTATTTAGACTTGTTAAAAGTATTTCAAGAATTCTTTTTTTGTATGTATATTATAAAATACACATCACAGGATATTTATCAGCTTAATCATTTTTAAGTGTGTACTTCAGTAATGTTATTTATATTCACATTATTGTGCATTCAATCCCCAGAACTTTTTCATCTTAAAATAGTTTTACTGAATAGGTTGATTAAATAATTTTTGAGCTTCCAGGATTTTTAAGATGGATTGGTAGAAAATGGGAGTGGTAGAAAATGCAATTGTTGCTTAGGGTAACAGTACCTTCAAACATTTCAGTTTGGTAACTCTGACCATAATTATTTCCACAGGGGGTAAGAAACCCAGGAACTTTCAGAAGAAGCCTTTTATTCTCAGCCTTGTCTTATTTGGGTTTTGAAACTTATCAAGTCATTTCTCAGGCCTCTGTGGTCTATGCCACATCAAAAGGTAAGCTAAAGCTAAACATCTGGAATATTTTGGGGTTTTTTTTTTAGTTATTTTGTTAACAACTGTCAACTATAGTGATTTTTGAACGGAAAATGAAACTAACAGTGTTATCATCTAGAACATTTTCTACTTTCTTTGTCCAGAATTTTATATTTATGTACATGTGTATATAAAATTTCTAGAAACTAGGGCTCCTTCAGCGATTAAATACTCTGTTAATACTTTTACTATTTTTGTGAGACCCCTGGGGTAATAATGTATTCTACCTTTTTAAAGATTGGAAGTCGAGGGACTAGCAGTTAGCGTAATGGCTATGTCGCTGGACTCCCATGTAGTCGACCGCGGTTTGCGTCCCGGACCCGGTGGCTTAAAAAACTCATGCCGGGCGCGTGTGCGTGTGTGCCCAAGATCCCGAGAGGAGAATGGAGGAGAAGGGATTGCGGCATGACCATCCCCCCAGGGGGTGATTTCTCGCTTTCTGTCTCTATGTTTCTCGCTGTCTGGCAAGCGCATGCGCCCTATAGCAAAAAATCTCTCCAGGAAAAAAAGATTGGAAGTCGAAGGAATATACTACAGACACCATGTTTGGTCCACAAAACCTAAACTGTTTATTCTCTGGATCTTTATGAAAAAAGTTAGCCAACTTCTCCTTTATAATGAGAGAATGATTCTTATGTTTCTTGCATGCCAGGGTATTACATTCTTCTCCATATAATTAAGAAAAGGTCCTTGTGGTTTGACATTAAAAATATTTTATTTACAAACAGTGCACCTTATTTTTTTAAAAGAATTATTTTATTTATCTTTATTTGTTTATTTATTTTAATTTGACCAGAGGGAGACAGTGTGAGAAAGAGAGAGAGAGCAAGAAAGAGAGAGAGAAAGTGAGAAAGCAAGCTGCCGGTCTGGGATTCAAACCATGGTCAGCTGTGTGGGAGTTCAGTGCCCTTAACTACCACACCACCTGCCAGTCCCAAAAGTGCAGCTTATTACCAAATGTCAAGTAAGTGGTTAAAAAATGAAAAAATTCTATCAAATTTCCTGACATAATATAAATAAGTAAACATATTTTAAGACTTGTCAATTTTTTAAAAATACTAAGTTTAGGTAAACCACTTGTATATATCAATAAAGCCAAAGTTTCAGTACATTAGAGAAATACCATTTTAATTTATGTGTTATGCATTTTTCTTTTTCACATTTCTCACTTTATAATCATAAAGGAGAAGATGATTAGGAAAAGAAGCAGATTTTAAACTTTTTTTTTTGAGAGATTTTTGCTATAAGGCTGCATGCACTTGCCAGAGAGACAAAGAGAGACAGAAAGACAGAAAGTAAGAAATCACCCCTCAAAGGGGATGCCCATGTTTCAGTCCCTTCTCCTCCACTCTCTGGGGATTTTGGGCACCCACGCACACGCAACTCGTGTGAGTTTTATGCTGCCAGGTCTAGAACTTGAACCGTGATTGACTACATGAGAGTCATGTGACGTAACCATTACACCATCCGCTGGTCCCAATAGAGATTTTTGTTTTTTGTTTTTGAGATTTGATTTTGAATAGCTACATTTTTTCAGAATTACTTTACCTTTTGATTTTATTTATTATCGTTATTATTATTATTATTTAATTTGACCAGAGAGAGAGAAAGTGAGAAAGCAGGCTGCCAGATCCAGAACTCGAACTGTGCTTGGTCGTGTGGGAGTCTAGAATCTTAACCACATCACTTGCAGCCCTGACTAGATACTCTTATTAGAGTTATGGTAGAAGAAGAATTTGAGAATATCATCTAAAACTTACTGATTATTAATTTATTTACCCACAACTATCTTTACTTTTAAAAAGTAAATAATAGAGAATTCTTTTCTTCTTTCTTTTTAATGTATGATTTTCATAAAGAAGGACAAAGCAACAAAGCAGAGGACATGGAGTTGACAGTTGCTCATTGGCATATTTTCAGATACTTAGACTAATTTATCTTTCTAAAGCTTCCTGAACTTTTCACCGTAAGTTTAATTCTCACATATACTTGTGTAAAGTAGATTGGCCAATTCTTCTTTTTTTCTTTTTTTTCTTTTTTTTTTTTTTTTTGCTGTAGGGCATGTGTGCTCACCTGAAAGACAGAGAGAGAGAGAGACAGAAAAATCACTCCCCAGGGAGATGGCCATGCCACAGTCCCTTCTCCTCCATTCTCCTCTCAGGATCTTGGACACTTATGCACACACACCAGGCATATGTTTAAGCCAACAGGTCCAGGACGCAAACTTTGTTCAAGTACATGAGAGTCCCTTGATGTAGCCATTCCGCCATCTGCTGGTCCTGGTTGGCCAATTCTTAAAATCACAACATAACACTAATATTCGCGCTATAGGGCGCATGTGCTATACATGATTGCCATTTGGTACAAAAGAATATGTATGTGTTTACTGTGTTATAGAAATTCGGATTTTTTCCATCCAGTACATGCTAATTCTTTTCTTCTGACTTATATTCATTTATGTGCTATTTAAAAGAGTTGACTTCCTCCACAGCAAAAATCAAAGAATGTACACACGAAAATAATTCTAAATGTTAGTTCTAATCCTCACTAAACCTTGCCTTGACCTTGGAAGAATTTAACATTTTAATATTCCAAAGTATAACTGCCTTATATTTTAGAAATTTTTGTACATTTTTAATGCCATAGTGTATATGTACATTCATGAGAGATACAGAGAGAAAGAGAGCAAACACTACCCTAGGCCTGGTCATGATGTAATTCTTCTTCCGATTCTCTATCCTGTCAGGATCCTGGGCATGCATGTGTACCCCTGGTATGTTGGGGTCAGGATTCAAACCCCAGTTGGCCTTGTAGGATCCAGCTTCCTCTGTGTACTGCTTACTTGCTGTGCTAAGTAGAACAAGCCCCTTTCTGTATTTTGAAGCATATTTGGAATACTGACAAAGTAGTACAAAGAATACATTGTGAGTATTTATTTAGCCTGCCTTGGTTTTTCTGTATTTTGGTTCATTTGTTTATTTTTTTATTATGTGTGTGTGTATATATATACATGCGTGTATGTGTATATATATGCGCACATGTTTCACACACATATATACATGCATATATATTTTTATATATATATACACCCACACATATGTACACTTTTTCTTGGAGAGGTTTTTGCTATACGGCGCATACACTCACCAGAAAGAGAGAGAGACACAAAGCGAGAAATCACCCCCCAAGGGGATGGCCACACTACAATCCCTTCTCCTCCATTCTTCTCTCAGGATCTTGGGCATGCATGCACATGCACCCGGAGTGAGTTTAAGCCACTAGGCCACTAGGTCACCAGGTTCAGGAATCGAACCACAGTCGACTACATGGGAGTCTGGTGACGTAGCCATTATGCTAACTACTGGTCCCACACATATGTACACTTTTTTGCTGCCACATTGCCTCTTTTTTTTTTTTCTCCTATAGGGTGTGTACACTCGCTAGAGACACAGAGAGAGGGATAGTGAGCAATCACCGCCCAGGAACGATAGCCACGCCACAGTCCCTTCTCCTCTATCCTCCTCTTGAGATTTTGGGCTTGCATGCACATGCACATGCACATGCACATGGTGTGTTTTCAAGCTACCAGGTGTAGACTTGAACCTTGTCATTGGCTATGTGAGATCCAGCTGCCTTAACCTCCACACTACCTACTGCCCCCTCCCCCCACATTCCCTCTTTAAAAACTTTTTTTGTTGTTATTGTTTAAAAGAGTATTATTTTAACTTTATTGATTCCTTGGGACAGAAAGACAAAAGGGAAAACACAGGTACTCACAACAGAGTCCTCATACTCTTATCCAGCTTCAGCCCCAGCTAGCTATGATCATGGGCATGCTTGCGTGTACTTGGTATATACAATGACATCTCAAGATGCAAATCCCAAATCTTGCCATGTGGCTTATTGGCTGGCCTATTTTAAAGATTTTTCAGTGACAATAATTATATATACTTACAGGGTATAAAGTGATGTTTTGATATATGGGGAGTGATTGAATCAAGATAATTAATGTACCCATCCCCTCATTTATTTATTTTATTTATTTATTTATTTATTTTTTTGGTATTACTGACCGTGTTTTTTCCCCTCATTTATTTTTGTAGGACATAAAATTTACTGACTTAGAAGCTGTGAAATACACATCATTAGTAACTGCAGTCACAATGCTGTGCAATTATGTCAAACATTTATTTCTCCTGTTTAACTGAAACTTTGTATCCTTTGACCAACACCTCATTTCCTTCACCACCCCACCCCACCCTTTGGTAACCACTATTCTACTCTTTACCTCTATTAGTCTGACTTTTTAAATTTCTATATATAATTGGGCTCCTGATATTTGTCTTTCTGCATCTGGCATATTTCACTCAACATGTCCTTCAGGCTCATCACCATCACAAATGACAAATTTCCTTTTCTTTTTAGGTTAAATAGTATTCCATTGTATATATAACACATTTAACTTTTTTTTTTAGAGGTTTTTGTCTTAGGGTGCATGTGCTTGCTGGAGAGAAAGAGAGACAGAGACAGTGAGAGGGAAAGTGAGAAATCACCCTAGGGTGGTTGGCCATGCTGCAGTCCCTTCTCTTCCATTCTCCTCCTGGGATCTTGGGCATGAACTCACATGTGCCCAGTGTGATTTTCAAGCCACTAGGACTTGAAAATCCAGGACTCCAACCAGGGTTGATCATGAAGGAGTCCAGCAACATAATTGCTATGCCATTTGCTTGTCCCGATATAACACATATTCTTTATCTATTCATCTGTTGATAGATACTTAGGTTCATTCCATATGTTGGCTACTGTGCATAGTGTTTCAGTGAACATGGAAGTGCAGGTATCTCTTTGATACCGTGTTTTTTTTGTTTTTCTTTTTGTTTATAGTTTTTTGCTAAAGAGTGTGTAAACTTGTCAAAGAGAGACAGAAAGAGGAAGTGAAAAATCACCCCCTTGAGGGTCTGGCCATACTGCAGTCTCTTCTCTCCTCTTGGGATTTTGAGCACACACAGAAACATGCCCAGCATGATTTTCAAGCTTGGGACTTAAGCCAAGCAGTCAGCTCTGGGGGAACTAGTCCCTTAACCCCATACCACCAGGTATCCAAACATACTAATTTTAATTCCTTTGCATATATACCCAGAAGTGTGACTGCTGAATCATGTGACATTTCTATTTTTAGTTTCTCAGAAACCTCTTTACTGTTTTCCATATGACTGCTGCTTTGTTTTCATAAACACACACACACACACACACACACACACAAACTTCACTCTAATTTTGTTGGCATGTTTATAAACTTTATGAGACTATAGGCCATAGTCTGAAAAAAAATTGATAGAATATAGAAACAATTTTTTTTTTCAGAGGTTTTTGCTATAGGGTGCGTGCACTCGCCAGAGGGACAGAGACAGAGAGACAGAAAGCGAGAAATCACCCCCTAGGAGGGATGGCCACGCTGCAACACCTCTCCTCCATTCTCCTCTCAGGATCTTGGGCATGCACGCACATGTGCCCAGCGTGAGTTTAAAACAGTGGGTCCGAGACTCAAACTGCAGTCGACTACATGGGATCACCGCCCAGGAACGATAGCCACGCCACAGTCCCTTCTCCTCTATCCTCCTCTTGAGATTTTGGGCTTGCATGCACATGCACATGCACATGCACATGGTGTGTTTTCAAGCTACCAGGTGTAGACTTGAACCTTGTCATTGGCTATGTGAGATCCAGCTGCCTTAACCTCCACACTACCTACTGCCCCCTCCCCCCACATTCCCTCTTTAAAAACTTTTTTTGTTGTTATTGTTTAAAAGAGTATTATTTTAACTTTATTGATTCCTTGGGACAGAAAGACAAAAGGGAAAACACAGGTACTCACAACAGAGTCCTCATACTCTTATCCAGCTTCAGCCCCAGCTAGCTATGATCATGGGCATGCTTGCGTGTACTTGGTATATACAATGACATCTCAAGATGCAAATCCCAAATCTTGCCATGTGGCTTATTGGCTGGCCTATTTTAAAGATTTTTCAGTGACAATAATTATATATACTTACAGGGTATAAAGTGATGTTTTGATATATGGGGAGTGATTGAATCAAGATAATTAATGTACCCATCCCCTCATTTATTTATTTTATTTATTTATTTATTTATTTTTTTGGTATTACTGACCGTGTTTTTTCCCCTCATTTATTTTTGTAGGACATAAAATTTACTGACTTAGAAGCTGTGAAATACACATCATTAGTAACTGCAGTCACAATGCTGTGCAATTATGTCAAACATTTATTTCTCCTGTTTAACTGAAACTTTGTATCCTTTGACCAACACCTCATTTCCTTCACCACCCCACCCCACCCTTTGGTAACCACTATTCTACTCTTTACCTCTATTAGTCTGACTTTTTAAATTTCTATATATAATTGGGCTCCTGATATTTGTCTTTCTGCATCTGGCATATTTCACTCAACATGTCCTTCAGGCTCATCACCATCACAAATGACAAATTTCCTTTTCTTTTTAGGTTAAATAGTATTCCATTGTATATATAACACATTTAACTTTTTTTTTTAGAGGTTTTTGTCTTAGGGTGCATGTGCTTGCTGGAGAGAAAGAGAGACAGAGACAGTGAGAGGGAAAGTGAGAAATCACCCTAGGGTGGTTGGCCATGCTGCAGTCCCTTCTCTTCCATTCTCCTCCTGGGATCTTGGGCATGAACTCACATGTGCCCAGTGTGATTTTCAAGCCACTAGGACTTGAAAATCCAGGACTCCAACCAGGGTTGATCATGAAGGAGTCCAGCAACATAATTGCTATGCCATTTGCTTGTCCCGATATAACACATATTCTTTATCTATTCATCTGTTGATAGATACTTAGGTTCATTCCATATGTTGGCTACTGTGCATAGTGTTTCAGTGAACATGGAAGTGCAGGTATCTCTTTGATACCGTGTTTTTTTTGTTTTTCTTTTTGTTTATAGTTTTTTGCTAAAGAGTGTGTAAACTTGTCAAAGAGAGACAGAAAGAGGAAGTGAAAAATCACCCCCTTGAGGGTCTGGCCATACTGCAGTCTCTTCTCTCCTCTTGGGATTTTGAGCACACACAGAAACATGCCCAGCATGATTTTCAAGCTTGGGACTTAAGCCAAGCAGTCAGCTCTGGGGGAACTAGTCCCTTAACCCCATACCACCAGGTATCCAAACATACTAATTTTAATTCCTTTGCATATATACCCAGAAGTGTGACTGCTGAATCATGTGACATTTCTATTTTTAGTTTCTCAGAAACCTCTTTACTGTTTTCCATATGACTGCTGCTTTGTTTTCATAAACACACACACACACACACACACACACACAAACTTCACTCTAATTTTGTTGGCATGTTTATAAACTTTATGAGACTATAGGCCATAGTCTGAAAAAAAATTGATAGAATATAGAAACAATTTTTTTTTTCAGAGGTTTTTGCTATAGGGTGCGTGCACTCGCCAGAGGGACAGAGACAGAGAGACAGAAAGCGAGAAATCACCCCCTAGGAGGGATGGCCACGCTGCAACACCTCTCCTCCATTCTCCTCTCAGGATCTTGGGCATGCACGCACATGTGCCCAGCGTGAGTTTAAAACAGTGGGTCCGAGACTCAAACTGCAGTCGACTACATGGGAGTCCAGCAACATAGCCATTATGCCAACTGCTAGTCCCTAGAAACAGTTTTTATAACTTGGAAGTTGATCCACATGTTTCTATATAAGGACGACTTTATTAGTTGTACAAATTTTACTTCATTGTATATACCTCTCTTCTATTTATTTGTTATTTTTTTAGGGAAATATTCTTTCAATAATAATTCCACTCATGAAAACTTTTTGCTTAATTCTCCTTAGATCTGCTTCCTGCTCATCGAAGCTAATTAAATGTTTTTTACTTCATTTACTGAAACTAAATCATATTCTGAAGTAGGACTTTGTGAAAATTACACTTAAAGAACATATATATAATCGACATTTTAGTTGGATGGGATTATAGAACTGATATTTTAAAATGGTAATATCTGTATTTACCACAAGGTGGTACTAAATACCCATTGTTAGCAGTAACTGAAACACTCAAGTAAGAACCTTTTTCATCATGTCTTTAAAATAGGCAATATTTAAAGCCCTCTGAAGAAAGATATGCCAGTATATTCATAGTAGTCTTTTGTGTATATGAATGTTTACTTATAAAATGCTTAAAAATAAGTTAATTACAATGCCCAGTTTAAATAAAGTCTCTTCATATATCACTTCAGCTGTTTTTTCTTTTCTTTTCTTTTCTTTTTTTTTTTTTACCATTTGTAATAGGTTGCATGTACTTACCAAAGAGAGATGGAGAGAGAGGGAAAATGAGAAGGCACCTCATGAGGGATGGCCACATTTCAGTCTCTTCTTCTCCATTCTCTTCTCCGGTCTTTAAGCACGCATGCACATGTGCCTGGCTTGTTTTTCAAGTTGCGGGTTAAGTAACATAGCTTATTTTAAAATATTTTCAGGAAAGTGTAGAATGTCAAGTTTAAAAAACTGATTTGTAGATATGTGGAATGGTCTACATGTTCCTACCATAGTGCCTGTATGAGAATGCAGTCCCATATCTCAGCATACTATAATTAAATCTTTTTTTAAAGTATGTGTCATATACTTTATATAACGTCAGTTTCAGAATATAGTTTCTAATTTTATTTTTTCCTGGTTTTAATAAATCATTAGTTAGCATAGCTTCATACTTATTTCTTATTATACTTCCATGCAGATTTTTCAGTTTCTTATCTTTCCTTATAGGTAACTTCTATATGTGACTTAATTTGCTTGTATATAAAACATGTTTATACTTCTTAGAATTGTGGTCATCTGACTTAGATTTTTTACTTATTATTATTTTTTTTAATAATCTTTGAAGTTGAAGAAATCCTTGAACAAGCAGACTACCTGTATGAAAGTGGAGAAACGGAAAAACTTTATCAGTTGCTAACTCAATACAAGGAAAGGTAGGCACTATGAATGAGAGGCTTTGGTTTGTTGTTTCCTCCATGTTTTTATGTTAAGCAATTAAAATGACCCTTAATGCTTAAAATTTTTGTAAAAGGCAATCGTTTTTATTTGAAAATAATATTTATTAGAGTTTAATTTATAGTATGTTATTTCTTATGTTAAATGACTCAAGTGCTACAGGTACCTCATTGATTTAGAAATTCTACTTACTCTAGTGGAATATTGCAATATTTTTGCCATTTTGCTTGGGATCATACCAAAAAGTCATTAAATAATGTGTTTATGTCATCTATCTATATCGCATACTTCTCATTCCCTTTCTTTTAATGTTACTCCTTATTGGCATAAGATTTAAATGAATTCACTGAGATTCAGGAAGATTGTATGCCACCACAGAATGCTAACTGAATGATATCATTTTAGTAGCACAGCCTTTCAGAAAAACCAAAAATACCTTTTTCTATTTAGTCTAAAATATCAACACAAACCCTTTTTTTGGAAGTAATTCATTCTTATCAAGTAAGTCAAATAGGCTTGATTACATTTTCACATCACTCAGTGTCATCTCCTAAATTAAAAAAAAAAAAAAGCTTAGTCATTTTCATCTACCTTTTTTATATTCCCCAAACCAGTTTTTTCTCCCAAAACATTCCAGTTTGACTCCTAAATATTGACAGGATCACTACTTCCTTCTCTCTTCTCCTCTCCATAACTTGAGGCGGCTGCTTTAGCATTTTATGATAGACCTATTTCATTGATAACTGGAAAAGACAGTTGTAAGGTACTTCCTCCATAGTCTGCTTACTTTAAAAATTTTATGTGTATACGAATTTTAGTTAAAAAAATAATGAAGTAGGTTTTGAGGGCTGGCAGGTAACATGGTGGTTAAGGGTGCTGGACTCCCACATGGATGACCATGGTTTGAATTCTAGACCTGGTGACTTGCTTTCTTTCTCTCTTTCTCTGTCCCTCTCTGGACAAATAAAAATAAATAAACGTTAAATAAAATAATTCTAAAAAATATTAAAAATAAAATAAGTCTAAATACATTTACTAAAAAGGAGTATATGTTTTTAAAAAACATTTCTAAATCCTAATTATGGTTATTCATATTTTAACCATTTCTTATTTTATATAATTATATGCCAGTTCTCCGAGTCTCATACCCTTACTTGAAATAAGCCAGGTATTATGGCCTAGCATTTAAATATAGGATTTACTTTGAGATGAATTATATTCAGTTATTCATTTATTAATAAATATTTATTATCAGTTCATACTTATATTGTGTCAGATTTGGGGCTAGGGATTCACCAGTTTGTATTTTTTTTTTTTAGCATATGACCCTGGTTATATAAAGTTTATATATTTCATGGTACTGTTTGAACAAGTAAGTTTAATTTCTTTTTTTTTTTTTTTTTTTAAGATTCTTAGGGCACATGCACTCACCAAAGAGACTGAGAGAGGGAAAGTGAAAAATAACCCCCTTCCCCAGAAGGGTTGGCCATGTTGCAATGTCTTCTCCATTCCCCTACTGGGATTTTGGGCACACATGCACAAGCACCTGGCATAAGTTTCAAACTATCAGATCTGGGACTCGAACCATGGTCAGCCATGTGGGAATCCAGAGCCTTAACAACACTACCTGCTGACCCTCACTAAGTAAGTTTTCTGAAGCATAGTGCCAGTGAGGTCAATCATCAAGTTGTTAAGTTTTATAGGGCAAAGATTTAGAGAATTCACAATGAAAAATATCTTTTAGAGAAGTTATTATTTTTTATTTTATTTTTTTAAGAGAGATTTTTTGCTATAGGACATATGCACTTGCTGGAGAGACAGACAAAAAGTGAAAAATCACCCCTTGGGGGCATGGCCAGTCCGAGGTCCCTTCTCCTCCATTCTCCTCTTGTGATTCTGGGCATGCACCCAGGATGAGTTTCAAGCTACGTGATCTGGGACTTGAACTGTGATCAACTACATGGGAGTCTAGCAATGTAACCATTACACCATCTGCTTATCCCAGAAGTTATTATTTTAAATAACATAGATAAGTTAATATTTATGAATAATGTTGAATGTTTTATAAGAAATTTTACCAAATAAAGGTTTTAAATGAAGTAAAATAATACATTTAGCATGATGACTTTTGAGATGTTGCTTGTTACATGCTAAGCTGAAAGAACATAATACAATCATTTGTGATGTTACTTTTAATGACTTTAAAATGTGAGTTAAAATGTCTTCGATTTTGTTATCATATCAGTGAAGATGCAGAAGTACTGTGGCGTTTGGCACGGGCATCACGTGATATAGCACAGCTTAGCTATACCTCAGAAGAAGAAAAAAAGCTATTGGTGTATGAAGCCCTAGAGTATGCAAAAAGAGCACTAGAAAAAAATGAATCAAGTTTTGCTGCTCATAAGGTGAGTTGTGTAAAGTAATTAAGCTGTTATCAAGTACTGAGAGGTGCATTAGTCTATGCATATGTATTATCCCTAATTTACATAGGAAAGAAAATTACTCTTTTTTTAAAGAAATACAAAATACATTTATATATATATATTTTCCACTGCAGCATAAATCATTCTTTATTTTGGCACTTTTAGTAAATCATATATTTTTAAAACTTGATATTTTTGACAAAATAATTCATATTACATGAACTTTTAGATCAGAGATTAATGCTTTTTTCTCTTTTTTTTTACAATTAAAGTATGAATTTATTTTGGTACAAAAACTTTTTGAAATTCATACATAATCTTCCCATTACACATGTTTCCATGAGCTTTTTTTTTTTTTTTTTTTGTGAAACTTTATTTATTTATTTATTTATTTGGAGAGGTTTTTGCTATAGGGCGCATGCACTCGCCAGAAAGACAGAGAGAGACAGAGAGACAGAAAGACAGAAAGCAAGAAATCTACCCCTTCATCATTCTCCTTTCGGGATCTTGGGCATGCATGCACATGCGCCCAGCATGAATTTAAGCCACCAGATCTAGGAATCAAGCCGTGGTCGACTACATGGGAGTCCAGTGACATAGCCATTACGCTAATTGCTGGTCCCAAAACTTTCTTTTTTAATGAATTAATTTACATTCATTCCCTCAGCATCATCACAGTATACAAAATGTTATTTCCCATCCAGAATATACTGCATAGTGGCTTAATCATGCATGTTATCGTCAATAATTTTCCATTTCTAGTTCCATATATATATATATATATATTACTCCTATTTCTGACCCTCTGCCCTTTCACATCCTCCTCCCACACTACCTCTGGTGTCTACAGTTGTTTTCCATTCCTTTTGCCCCACATTTTATTGTTCACACAATTTCTTACATAATCTAACTACTTTCAATAGCAAGTTCAGCTGGTAATTTCAAGAAAAGCAGTTTTAACTTTAATAAATTGAAGAAATGCTAAGTAACTTTGCTTAAAACTTAAAGCCAGGAACAGATTAGGATTTTGTTCAAATGGTAGGTACATGAATCCATCGACAGCTCAAGATAGGACAAAAATCCTTAAAACTGGAAAACAAAGCCTGGAAGAAAATCAGCAATGTTTTAGTCAGAAGTCATAAAATGCTATTTCACCAGTTTTGTCTCATGTACTTAATCTGTCTTCTGTTGTGGTTCCATCTTCCTGGTTAAGTTCTGGGATATAATATTCAACCCCAGACTTGTCCCTATGATTAAGTTGGCCATTTTCTTAGTTTTTGAACTCTTATTCCTGTGTGTCTATGTTTAATTTTCCTGGTATAGCACTCCCTTGAGAACTTCTTGGAGATCTGATCTGGTGTTGGTAAATTCTTTCAGGTTTTGTTTATTTGAGAATGTTCTTGTCTTTTCTTCTCATACGAAGGATAATCTTGCCGGATACAGTATTCTTGGTTGAAATTACTTTTCCCTTAACACTTTGAATATATTTTTCTATTCTCTCCTCACTCGTGTTTTTTCTGATGAGAGGTTTGCTGTTATCCTGATGGGATATTCTTTGTAGGTAACTTGCCATTTTTCTCTTGCCAAGCTTAGTATCTTGTCTTTGTCTGTGGTTTTGGTCAGTCTGGCTATAATGTGTCTTGGAAAAGATCTTCTTGGGTTGATTCTATTGGGGGGGTCCTTTGTATTTCTTGGGACTGGATCTTTGAATGCCTCTCTAGGTTTAGAAAGTTTTCTTTCAGGATTTCATGGAATGGATTGTCAATGCCTTATGCATCTCTTCTCCTTCTGGGATGCCCATTATCCGGATGATATCTAGTATTTCTCATTTATTATTCTCATTTTTGGGGCAATTTTCTCAGTCTTTGTGATGGATTTTTCTAGGCCAGCCATTTTCTCTTCTATGTCTAAGATTTGATTTTCTGTATGATCTAGTCTCCTTTTAATACTTTCAAGGGATATTTTGACTTCCCGTATTATAGCCTTCATTTCTAACAGGTCCATTTGATTCTTTTTTAAAGTACATAATTCCTTTTAGATCTTGCAAGAATTTCCTCACCTCATGAAACTTGTCAGCTTCTTTCTTCTCCCTCTTCTGCAATTCATTGTCTCTCTTCTCTTCCATCTGTTAGCTTTGTCATTATGAATATTCTAAATTTTTTATCAGACATTTCCATGATTTCCATTGAACTGTCTGTGGATGAAGAGAAGTTATTCTTTTCCCTTGGAGGAGAGGTATTTTCTTGATTTCCCATATTTCTTGTGGTCCTGTGGTGATATCTAGTCATCTGATGGATGAGTTCCCTGTGTATTCTGATTATCAGTCTCTTATCTGAAGCACAGTTTACAAAAATTTTCTCCCATTCCAAGGGTTGTTGAATCACACTAATTACTGTGTCCTCTGCTGTGCAGAAACTTCTTAATCTGATGTAGTCCCACCTGTCTATTTGGGGGATTGCTGCTTGTATTTTGGGGATTTTGCTTAAGAAGTCTTTTTTTTACCCCAGTGTCTGCCAGAGTTTCCCCAGTGTTTTCCACCAGTAGTTTTATAGTTTGTGGTCTTAGGTTCATATCTTTGATCCACTTTGAGTTGGTTTTTTTAATGGTGACAGATAGGGGTTCAGATTCATCTTTCTGCAGGGGGATACCCAGTTTTTCCAGCACCATTTGCTAGAGAGATTTTCCTTTTTTCCACTAGTCTGGTACACTTTGTCAAAGATCAGTTTGCTGTATGTTTGAAGGTTTATTTCTGGGGTCTCTACTCTGTTCCATTGGTCCTCATGTCTGTTTTTGTGCCAATATCATGCTGTTTTGACTATCACAGCTTTGTAATATATTTTGGGATCAGGAAGTGAGATGACACTCACTCCACTCTTTTCGTGTAGGATTGCTTTGGCAATATGGGGTCTTTTATGGTTCCAGACAAATTCTGTGATTTTCTTTTCTGAAGAATGTCTCTTGTAATTTTATAGGGATTGCATTAAATATGTAGATTAAGGACCAGCAGTTGGCGTAACAGCTATGTCGCTGGACTCTCATGTAGTTGACTGCAGTTCAAGTCCCGGACCTGGTGGCTTAAACTAACAACGGGTGTGTGTACGTGCATGCCCAAGATCCCAAGAGGAGAAGGGATTGTGGTGTGGCCATCCTTCCTGGGGGGTGATTTCTCACTTTCTGTCTCTTTCTCTCTCTGTGTCTTTCTGGCAAGTACATGCATCCAATAATAAAAACCTCTCAAAAAAATTAAATAAATAAATAAATAAATGTAGATTGATTTGGGTAGGATTGCCATTTTAATTATATTAATTCTGCCAATCTGGGAACATGGGGTGTTCTCCCACTTTTTTGTGTCATTTTCTATTTCTTTCTTAAGATTTTCATAGTTTTCCTTATAGAGGTCTTTGACTTCCTTGGTTAGTTTTATTCTTAGGTATCTTATACTTTTTGTGGCTATGGTAAATGGGATTACTTTCTTCAGTTCTGTCTCTGTCTGCTTGTTTTTATATAGAAATCCTATAGATTTTTATAAATTAATTTTGGATCCTGCCACTTTGCTGTATGCATTTATTACTTCGAGAATTTTTTTCGTAGATACTATTGGATCTTCTATGTATACAATTATGTTATCTGCAAACAAAGATAATTTCAACTCTTCTTTACCTATTGAAATGCCTTTTATTTCTTTCTCTTGTCTGATCCCGTTGGCTAGGACATTCAGTGCTATAGTGAATAGGAGTGGAGAAAGTGGGCAGCCTTGTCTTGTACCACTTTTTAGTGGAATAGCTTTCAGCTTTTCCCCATTCAGTATAATGTTAGCCGTAGGTTTTTCATAGATGACTTTTATTATGCTGAGAAATAAACATTCTGTGCCGATTTTACTGAGGGTCTTACTACAGTTTTTATGCCCAGTAACTTTTTTTAATCCAAATGCCAGTGAAGGAATAAATACACAGTTTTACCCTGTGTTAAATGGAATATTAAGAGTATTATTCCTTTCTACCTCTTTTTCTATTTTCAGTGGTATGCAATCTGCATTAGTGATGTTGGAGATTATGAAGGCATCAAGGTTAAGATTGCAAATGCCTACATTATCAAGGAGCATTTTGAGGTACTAATGAATTATTAAAGTTTATGAATTTATAAAGTCAATATATTTCTGAATAGATTCCTACTTCAGTTTTCTGTTGCTATATAGCAAACCCTATAACCTACTGACTTAGAGCAATAACAGACAGTTTTTTGTTGTTGTTTGTTTGTTTGTTTGTTTTGAGAAGTTTTTGCTATACAGCAGGGGCGCTCGCCAGAAAGAGAGAGAGAGACAGACAGAATGCAAGAAATCACTCCACCCATCACCCTCTGGGGGGGAATGGCCACGCCGCAATCCCTTCCTCTCCATTCTTCTCTTGGGATCTTGGGCATGCACACACACGTGCTCGGCATGAGTTTAAGCCACCGGGTCTGGGACTCGAACCACAGTCAACTACATGGGAATCCAGCAACATAGCCATTGCACCAACAGATAGGTTTTATTTCTTGAAATTTCGTGATTTAATTGAGTTTAGTGGTGCTTCAGCTTTGCTTGATATAGCTGAGATCATTCACATGGACCCTCAGCTGGGACTTGAACATCTCAATGGCCTCTCATCTATGAGAGTCTCAAACATTGTCTTTTTAATATCTAATGCTTTAGCCCAAGCTTCTTCACAGCATGGTACTTGGCATCCAAGTGTGAGCTTTTCAAGGGAAATAATAAAATGTCCGAATGTTTATAAAGCTTCTGCTTACATCCTATTTGGTAATAGCCTATATAACTACATGAGTAGGTCCACACAGGTAGGAGTAGAGAAGGGACTAATCACAGAAAGCCCCAAATACTAGAAAGTATAGTCCAATGTCATAGTCTAAAACAACTGTCATACCACTATCAGCAGTAATAATTGTATTTAATAGAATGATCTCTTTATGTGTTCTGTGTGTGTGTGTTTGTTTCATTATTTCCCCTAAAGTTAATTTTCCTTTTGGTAGTAAACTCTTCCTTAGGTGCTAAAAATCCTGTAGGAGTTTGTATATTTTATGACATGCATACTCTGTATTATTTTACTCATAAAAAATGGAGTGGAAAGCTCGGCCCATAGGTTCATGTTTAAAGGAGCCAAATTCTACATGGCCAATGATGATTTGAATATAGGCTCCAGCAGCTTGAAAAACACCAGGTGCGTAAGCATGCATACCTAAAATCCTGACAAGATGAAGAAATACAGGGGAAGGGATTGTGTGGTGTAATCATGCCACATTGAGAGTATTTTTTTCCCCCTCTGTCATGTTTTCTCCTTCCCTCCCTCCACTCCTCTCTCTCTCTCGCTCTGTTTGACTGTCTCTGGTAAGTACACATGCCCTCTGGAAATGAAGAAAAACCAGCATATTTATTTATCTTTTAATATTGTAGACTATATAAAAAAATATGGGCCCAGCAAGTGGCATGGAGGTTAGGGGCCTGAGTCCCACATGGCCAGTTACAAGGCTCGAGGCCTGGACCCAGTCTCTTGAAAATCATGCCAGGTGCATGTGCTGGCATGTGTGCCCAAAATCTCAAGAAGACTGGAAGAGGAGGGATTGTGTTGTGGCCATCCCCCCTGTCGGGGTGACTTCTCACTTTCTCTCTTTCTCTTTCTCTGGAGAGCACACATGCCCTATAGCAAAACTTAAAAACAAAATAACAAAGGAAGAAAATGTGATGGAAACATTCACAAGGAAGAGTGCTGGATGTTCTATTTAATAGCTTTTCAGATATTTTATGGTTACAGATGTTTTATGTTTATAGCCCAGTTGTTGCATATAGTGACTTGTGAGAAAAATCATCGGACTGACAATTAGGAGACCTAGTTTTTTATTTAGACATCTATAGTGATAGATTTATTTAATAATTTATTTTCTAAAAATAATTTTTTTAGAGGTTTTTGCTATAAGGGCGCATGTACTCGCCAGACAGAGAGAGACAGAGAGATAGAAAGCGAGAAATCACCCCCCAGGGGGGATGGTCACGCCGCAATCCCTTCTCCTCCATTCTCCTCTCGGGATCTTAGGCAAGCACCATGCGCCTGGCAGGAGTTTTAAGACACTGGATCCGGGACGCGAACCGCGGTCGACTACGTGGGAGTCCAGCGACATAGCCATTACACTAACTGCTGGTTCCCAGCCCAATAATTTACATTTTATAATTTAATTATTTACATCTTTTACATTTTAAGATCTTTGAAACCAGATTGCATTATACAATCAAAAATACCTTACAATGTAATTGGTATTTTTACTTATGAATGGTTTAAAACATTATGGTGTGTCATACCATTTTTGGCACCTTTATTAATAATTACTTTATTTCACCTTCAGTGAAATATAGTAATTTGCTCAGTGGCATTAGATCAATCACCTAATTTGTACCTTAGGATTTAGGAAAATATGACATAACTGCCAATATGAATAGTAAAACATTGTAGATATTATTAGATATATTTGTCAGAAAAATCATGATATATTTTTTTCTGTGCAGAAATGCATCATGACTTTTCTGATGACCCAATAACATGTACTTTTTATTAAACAGTGAAGGCAATAGATTACTAAAAACTTTTTATTAAGAGAGATTTTTACTATAGGGAACATGTGCTTGCCAGAGAGACAAGAGAGAAACAGACAGACAGAGAGAAATCACTCCCTGGGGGCATGGCCACACCACAATCCCTTCTCTTCCATTTTCTTTTTGGTATTTGGGGTACTCATACACATGTGCCTGTTGTGAGTTTCAAGCCTCCAGGTCCAGGATTCAAACCATGTTCAACTATGTGGGAGTCAGTGACGGTAACCACTATGCCGTCTGCTAGTCCCTAAAAATATTTTATATAGGCTTTTAAATGTATATAAGTAAACATACTAAAAGTGATAATAGTTAGTATTCATATACTAAAGACATTTTTACTATTTCTCTTTTGAATTCCATTATCACATTTAAAGCCATAAGGAATCTTTAAATAGTTTTTGAAAGATAGATTAATGGTGGGAAAGATTATAAAAAGAAAGGACTTGATTCTTCTATAAGAAAATTAATTCCTCAGGGTATCCGTTGTATGTGAATTAAATTCTCTCCCATGCCCCTAGAGTGGTACTGTTGATATCTCCTTACCATGAGAAACAATTTTTTGTGTGCTTAATTTTCTACCAGAACTTCCAATTTGGACAGGCTATTTAGAGTAAATTTTGTAGAAATGGTTTAAAGTATAATTTTCTTTTTTTGTTAGTTTTTGTTGTAGGGCCCATACACTTACCAGACAAAGAGAAAATGAGAAATCAACTACCAGGAGGAATAGCCACACCGTAGTCCCTTCTCGTTAGTTCTGCTCTTGGGATCTTGGGCATGTATGCACATGTGCCTGGCATGATTTTTCAAGCTGCATGTCCTAGACTCAGACCACAGAGTTAGCCATGTGGGACTTAACCTCCATATCACCTGCTTGCCCCTATAATAAATTTTTCTATTAGTCATATTACTATAGTTGTCCCTCAGTATCTGTGGGTGATTATTTGCAAGACCCTTCTCAGATACCAAAATCCAAGGATGCTCAGGTCCCTTATATAAAATGTTAAGAGTATTTGCATATCACCTACATACTTCCTCCCATATACTTTAAATAATCTCTAGATTATTTATAATACCTAATACAATGTAAATATAATGTAAATAGGTATTATACTGTATTGTTTAGGAAATGACAAGAAAAAAAGTCTGTACCTACACAGTACAGATGCAACCAATTTGTTTCCCCCAAATATTTTTGATCTGCAGTTAGTTGAATTCGTGGATATGGAACCTACAGATATGGAGAGTCGACTGTATATTGAAGGAGAAGTAAAAATTAGGTTAGTGCTGATTCTAACCTGTATTTTATTCTAAAGAATTATTTTATTTATCTTTATTTATTGATTTTAATTTGACCAGAGAGGGATAGTGAGAGAGAGAGAGGGAGAAAGTGAGAAAGTAAGCCACAAGGTCCAGGACTCGAATTGTGGTCGGCCATGTGGGAGTCCACCATCCTGAACCACCACTCCACCTGCTGGCCCCTCTGACCTGTATTATTAGCACAAGACTTCTGCCAAGTCATATTTGGTTAGCTTTATTTAGCTATTATTACATGTGTTATAAACACTACTAACAATCAGTTTCAGTAATAAGTGCCTGGTATTGTTTTATAAAAAGTGAAAAGAGTAATAGCAGTATAGAAGATATCACTATATTAAGCACCTTGTCTTACTTGCTCATTTAATTTAACCACAATCCTATGTGATGGGCATATTTTCTCCATTTCATAAAAGAAATAACTCAGCTGTGGCAAGAATATAGAGTGCCAGTGTCAACATAGTATAAGACCATTGAGGTGTGATTTGAACCTTAAGTTTTGGTTCAGAGACCCTGCTTTTTACCATTATAAATATATGAGAATTATATCTCACATATTACCAAAGTGAAAATGTGTGTCCACAGAAAAGCAAAGCAAAGAAGTCTTAATTTTTAAGAGAAGGTTTTTATTTTTAATAGGATCAACATCTGTGAGATTTCCATAGTAGTTTTCAACAAAATAATGGATAAAAGGAGTAATGTCTTAAAGATAGTTACCTGTAGTTTATATTTTACACTAATTTACAAAGTAAGTGGTAATTACAGACATTTTATCAACATATTTTACACTGTACATAATTAGTCTATCAATTCTATAAAAATAGTTATTTTTCCTTTGGTAAATACAAATGGGGTAGTTGAACAAAATCTGTATACAGAAAGAGACTTACTAAAGTTAACGTTACCTTGGCCCTTTCTCTGAGGCTCAGTCTGTCGTGTTCTGAACTACACGTTAGAAGCCACGTGGCTGGTTGCTGCTTCACATCTTTGGGCCAGGTGACCTGAAAGGCACTGGGCATGTGCAAGTACCCAAGACCCAGACAAGCTGGAGAGCTGAGGGAAGGGGATTGTAGAGTGAACAGACCCTGTTGAGGCCCTTCTCTCTCTATGCAGATATGTTCTCTATCACAAATAAAACTTTAAAAAAATGATACGCTTTTAGTTCTTCTAAGAAGGAACACTTTTTATTAAGTATTCATCTGGGATTTGTCAAAAAAGGACTTGCTATTTTTCCCCTTAATCTGGAAGAAATATTGAGAATGTAGATTATTACTGTTTATAAAATTAGATTCATTTATGTATTTTCTGTTGTTTCTTATCTTGATAGACCCTATAGTCCATTTCTGAACCTAAAAAAATAGTAGCCTTAGTACAAGTCATTAATAGTGTATTGTACTGAACTTAAGCAATGAAAGATTCAGGGGGAAGACTAGTGTTAATAAAGAATTAAAGTCCAAAGTTGCATTTTTATTATACTTTTTTAAATCATGGGCTCATCTAACATAGTAAAGCACTTACTAGTGTTTAGAAAGTGATTGATTTTTCTCATTTCTTGTTAGAAAGCAATTGAACTAAACCCTAAAGATGCTACCTCAATTCACCTCATGGGTATCTGGTAAGAAAATCTCTTTAAATATTTCAGTAGTATTTAGTGATCATATAGCTTAGTTCATATATAAATATTTTATAGTATATAAATAAGATAAAATATTTTCAAATATTAGAACATACTAAATTTTATGGTGATCATGTTAAACAGGTCATTTAGAAACAGGTACTTAGGCTAAAAAGGCCTTAAAAATGTTTAAGACCTTTGAATTCCCTTTGTTTGGAAAGCCTACTCTCATTTATCATGCTAAATTAAATTGGATTAATCTTAATCATACTACTATCCATGGGGATATATTACAAGATCCCCAGTAGAAGTCTCAACTTATGCTATGTTTTGTTGGATCTGATAACCAGAAAGGCTGCTAAATGATTCATAGGTGTGCTGCATATTCAGTGTGGATACACTGGACAAAAGGATGACTTACATCCTGGGTAGTAGTACTGTGGGAACGGGACTATTACTAGTACGATGAGAATAGAACATATTAGATTCTGTCACACTACTCAGAATGGTGCTCATTTTAAAACGTATGAATTATTTCTGGACTTTTTCATTTAATATTTTGAGAGATGGTTGATTTGGGTAACTGAAACCACAGAAAGAAAAAGTGGATAAGAGGGTCATGCTGTAATAGAGTAGGTTTTTTGTATTTTCAAAGAGGGTCCTTGTATTTTCAGAGTGTGTCAAATAGTCTTCATTTATCTGAGCTGCAATATAAACTGATTTTTAGTATTTTTCCTTTTTTTTTTCATAGAGAGATTTTTGCTATAGGAGTGTGCACTTGCTGGAGAGCACGTGCATGTTGGGGGGACTTGGGTATTTAGGCAAGGTCTCACCGTGATGTGGTTGTGCTGCTGCAGCCTCCTGAGCAGCTGGGATTAAAGTCATGTCAGTGCACCTGGCTTTTTCTGTTAGACTGGAAATAAAACCAGGTGCTTCCCGGTGACCTCAGCCTGCCCAACTAGCATCCAGAGCATGCTGCCAGAGGTGTTGTCTGAATTTTTCTTATGTAAAAAATAGGAAGTAATGGTGCTATCTCATTCAGTTGGCATAAGGAGCAGATGAGGAGACCCTGGATTGTTGGGAAAGTCACAACGTGTTTTTCTGTAAAAAAAAAAATGCATCATGACTTTTCCGACAACCCAATAATTATATAGCCCACCATGAACACATGGCCCAAATGAACATTCAGTGGGAGATGATAGATTACATTATCATTACTTACTATTTATATTTAATCACAAAGTGCATCCCAACTAGTGGACCAGTGTAAGTCAGTCCCTAGATAAGTCAATGTGAATATTAACCTGCTGGATATCACGTAAAGTGAAGTACCAACTGTTAAGGTCTATAATAGAAGAACCCCTTTATAATATCTATTAAGATACTTAGTTCCCCTTAAGAGAAAAAAGGAAGATTCGATTTGAATGTATAATGTTACTTCATTTCCCTATAGGTGCTATACATTTGCTGAAATGCCTTGGTATCAGAGAAGAATTGCTAAACTGCTATTTGCAACTCCTCCTAGTTCCACATACGAGGAGGTAATGTGAAGTCTGTCGTTAGCACCAATTTCTTAACTAGAGCACCAGTCTGTAGTGTCCACACATAGGAAGCTCTAATTCAGGCAGGGACTTGAACAAGTTCTTAATGATCCAGCTCAGTTATCTTATCACAAAGGTGTAATACTATTCATAACTGGTGAGCATTTTGTTTTGTTTTTAATTTAGGTGAGTAGCTGATAATTCTGGTGTATCTTCAAGCTAAAATGGCACAAGGCTAAAGTCTCCTTTCATTTCTTGTTTAACATCTATAGCATACAAGTCATGAAGCAGAATAAGAAATACAGCCACTACCCAGCCCGGTTTAGGTACATTCTACATAATAATACAGTCATTTAGAAAAATAAAACACATTTGAATAAAGTTGATAAATAACTGTTGGGTTGTTGGAAAAGTGATGACTTTTTTAAAAATCTTTTTCTCTGCAAAATCCATCATGAATTTTTCAACAACCCAATATATTTATAACCTTTTATTAGAAAAACGGGAGGCCAACCAGTGGCAGCTGGACCCACACGGCCAACTGCTTGGTTTAAGTCCCACACCTGGTGACTTTAAAAACATACCAGGCACATGTGCATGCTTGTCCAAAATTCCAAAAAGAGTAAGAGAGGGAAAAGGAATTATAGTGTGACCGCCCCCCCAGGAGGGATGTTTTCTCACCTCCAAACCCACAAACCCCAACCTCCTGTCTCTCTCTCAAAAGTGCACCCACCCTCTGGCAAATTAAAAGCAAAATGAAACAAAACAAACAAAAGAGGGTGGGAGGTGAAGGGCTCATATCCCCTTTTATTTTCAAGGCTCTTTGCTCTTCCTGTTAAATACAGTTGGAAAGGGATCATTTTGAGTTTACTTATCACAGAATTTTCAGAGTAAGGAAACAGACCATCAGAAGACCTGTCCCAATACTTGTATCATAATGAGGAGCTATTTTCATCCCTTTGGCAAGCTGACATGTAGAATATGATGTAAAGAGTATTGGACCAGAGACCAGCAGATGGGTAATGGTTACATCCCTGGACTCCCACATAGTCCACTGCTTAAAGCTCATGCTGGGTGTGTGTGTTCGTGCCCAAGATCCCGAGAAGAAAATGGAGGAGAAGGGATGCGGCGTGGCCATCCTCCCTGGGGGGGTGATTTCTCACTTTCTGTCTCTGTTTCTCTGTCTGTGGTGAGCACACATACCCTATAGCAAAAAAAAAAAAAAAAAAAGTATGGGGCCAGCCTATAGGATAATGGTAAAGAAAACCAGACCCCATATAACCCAAACTGTGGTTTAGATCCCGGCCCCAGTGGCTTGAAAAACAGTGCCCAAAACCCTGATGGGATGGAGACGTAGAGAAGGGACCGCAGCATGGCTATGGCCCATTGGGAGGAACTGTTTCTCTCTGTCTTTTTCTGGTAAGCACACATGCTTTCTGGGAATTTAAAAAACAAAACAAAAAATAGCTGTGTAATTAGAACACATTAAGGAAATACTCATTAAAAAAATGCATTTATTAAAAAAAAATAATGCATGGGAACCAGCAGATGGTATAATAGTTACATCACTGAACTCCTACATAGTCAATGGTGGTTCAAGTCCCGTTAAAATTTAAAACTAATGCCAGACATATGTGCATGCGTGTCCAAGACCCCAGGAGAAGAGAGGAGGAGAAGGGATTGCGGTGTGGCCATCCCCCATTGGGGGGTGATTTCTCACTTTCTGTCTCTCTCTGTCTCTCCAGCAAGAGCATGCATCCTATAGCAAAAATCTCTTTTTAAAAAAAATACATTCTAAGGAAAAAACTAGATATAATCAAAAATTGACTTTATGCAGTGATACACAGATTGTACTAGTAAACTTTTAAAAGTCCATTATTGTTAAAATTCCTATGTATAATGCTACTATGAATCTGAAACTGTTCATTATTTTGGTCCCACTTAAACTACTGTATTTAAAAAAAATTTACTAGAGGGCCAGCAGATGGTGTAGTGGTTAAAGTGCTGGACTCCCATATGGCCAACTGTAGTTCGAGTCCCAGACCTGGCAGCTTGAAACTCATACCAGGTGCGTGTGCATGAGTGCCCATAATCTTAAAAGAATAGAGGAGAACCCCCACCCCCGCTCCAGGGGGGATGGCCATGTATGCAGTCAACCCTACTATAACAAATTAATTGTATCTCTAAGAAATCAAATGTCTGAACCAGCAGATGGTGTAATGGTTACGTCACTAGACTCCAATGTAGTCAACCATGGTTCCAGTCTAAGACTTGGCAACTTAAACTCATACCAGGCACATGTGCACATGTGCCCAAGATCCCAAGAGGAGAATGGAGGAGAAGGGATTGCCATCCTCCCCTGGTGGGGTGATTTCTCACTTTCTGTCTCTCTGGTGAGTGCACGTGCCCTATAGCAAAAATCTCTCTTAAAAAAAATAAGAAAGAAAGAAATCAAATGTCATTAGATAATGCATTATAAAACAGCAGTTTTGGGCTAGCTGATGGCATAGCGATTAAGGCACTAGATTCCACATGGTCAACCATGCCATCTGAGTTCTGGACCCAGAGGCTTGAAAAACACGCCAGTCACGTATGCGTGTGTCCCCAGAATCCCGAAAACAGGTAGAAATGGAGAAGAGACTATGACGTGATCATTCCCCAAGGGGTGCCTTCTCACTTTATTTCTCTGTCTCTGTCTCTGTGTCTCTAGTGAGTACATGCACCCTCTGGTAAATTTTTTTTTTTTGAGATTTTTGCTATAAGGCGCAGGTGCTTGCCAGAGAGATTGGTAGCAAGAAATTACCCTCTGGGGGGAATGGCCATGTATGCAGCAATCCCTTCTCCTCTATTATCTTGGGATTATGGGCACTCATGCATGCGCACCTGGTATGAGTTTCAAGCTCCAAGTCTGGGACTTGAACTGTGGTCGGCCATATGGGAGTACAGCATTTTAACCACTACACCATCTGCTGGTCCTCTGGTAAAGTTTTTTTTTTAAATACAGTAGTTTAAGTGAGACCAAAATAATGAACAGTTTCAGATTCATAGTAGCATTATACATAGGAATTTTAACAATAATGGACTTCTAAAAGTTTACTAGTACAATCTGTGTATCACCGCATAAAGTCAATTTTTGATTATTTCTAGTTTTTACTAGTGGACCTTGTTATGATTTAAGAGAAAAGTCAGAATAACTGAGTTACACATGATTATGTTCTTATTTTTTTTTTTGAGGTTTTTGCTATAAGGTGCGTGCGCTCGCCAGACAGACAGAGACAGAGAGATAGAAAGCGAGAAATCACCCCCCAGGGGGATGGCCACGCCACAGTCCCTTCTCCATTCTCCTCTCAGTATCTTGGGCGGGCACGCACACACGCACGGCATGAGTTTTAAGCCTCCGGGTCCGGGACACAAACCGTAGTCGACTACGTGGGAGTCCAGGGACATAGCCATTACGCTAACTGCTGGTCCCTGATTATGTTCTTTCTGCTCTGCACATAATGCTGGTTTTTTGGTATAAGTTCCAAACAGCAACCCCAATACCAGAAGTGGTCCACATATTAGAATCCTGTCATCTAGTGGTTTATAAGTGTTATGGTCATTTGGCGAATTTAATTCTGTCAAATAACTGGCCATTATTTAAAGATAATTTACTTCCCTTTATTTAATGTAGGGATAGGTCTTTAAAAATTGTTTTTAAATATTGTATCTGTTTTAATCCTTCTCATATTCGGGTTCTCTGTTTTTAACAGGCCTTAGGCTACTTTGAAAGGGCAGAACAAGGTAAAATATTTTTGATTTTATATATAATATAGTTACAATTGTGTGAGTGCTGAATATATAATAAAACTTTTTAAAACAGATGTTTTCCATTCTATTACAGTTAACTTCATTTTTAAAATAATTGTAAAACAGTTTTTACAGTCTTTATTCAGTAAAGATCACCTGAATAAGAAACAGACCACTGAATTTGGAGCTGCAGTTCTGAAATGATCTTTTATTTGACGTAATTCAGTCTTCCTTTTTTGTGAAGAGGCTCTTCCAAGTTAACTGTTCCTGTTCAAGATTGCATAGCTAATCAGAGGCATATAAATGATAAACTCAGGTTTTAAACCAGGCCAGTTTTTGTTTTGTTACATATACATTTTTTTGTAAAATAGAGTTTGTTGTTATTGTTTTGAAAAAGTGAATAGCCACACAAAACTGTCACCAGTTCATCCTGTATTATTTTTTAATATTAATGACACTAAACAGGAAAGGAACATAAGCATATGTTAGTTACCAATTATATTATTAAAAACCAGTGCAAATATATTTCTTTAAAATCTGGTCAAATGAAAATTAAGATGGTGTTTTATTAAACTTGAAAACCTATAAATACGGACTTATTCAAATGCTTTCATGATAGCAAAGTAGGTTTTTTGTTTTGTTTTGCTTTGTTTTAAAGTTTATTTATATATTTAATGAGCAACAGAGACACAGACACCCTTGACAGCATCGTGCCACATCACACTTCCCCACCCTCTCCAAGTCAGCCATGATTACACACATGCCTGTGGGCACACCCGTGTGTTCAGATCAACCTAGAATGTAAACCCTGGCCTTCCCACATGCTTCCAGTGTTGTGCAGGGTTGCCCTACTGCCTTACCACCTGCCCACTGGCTGGACCAGAAAGCAGGTTTTTTTGTTTTGTTTCGCTTTTCTGCTATAGGGCACATATGCTTTCCAGAGGAGACAGAGGTAAAGTGAGAAATCACCCCCTGGGGAGATGGCCATGCTGCAGTCCCTTCTCCTCTAGTCTCCTCCCGGGATTTTGTGCAGGCACACACAGGCCTGCCCAGCATAATTTTTAACCTGACAGGTCCGGGACTTGAACTGTGGTCAACTATGTGGGAATCCAGCACCCTAATCATCTTAAGAAGGGTTGGGGTGTGGCCATCTCCCTGGGGGGTGATTTTTCACTTTCTGTCTTTCTGTCTCTGTCCAGCAAGCGCACACGCCCTATAGCAAAAATCTCTTAAATTTTTTTGTATTTATTATTGCCTTCCTTTGATACCTTCTCAAGATCATAGTATCAATATTTTCTATACATGAATATAAATCTAGGAATGAAATTTTTGAAAGGATTTAAAATAATAATTACAGACTGAAAATAGGACCTTAGAGACGTAAGAGAAAAGCACTTGTCTTGCCCTCATGCAACTGAAATTACCCTTGGTAACTCTAGTCATCCCTCAGGCTTTACCTGAGAGGTCACATCTCTAGGTTGCCTTCCCTTATGGTCCCAATCTGGTTCAGAAACACCTGTGTTCTCAGTACCTGTAACCCCTCCTATGATGGCCCCCTCAGGAATATTTGTTTAGTGTGTAGGACTGTAAAGGAAGGTGGGGACTCTGTCTTTCTGGCTGTTGTGTTTTCATTACCAAAAATAGTTGGCAGATTCCATGAATGACTGGCTAAAGAGATGAATAAATGAATATACTTAACGCCAAGGAAACTTCAGTGTATCAAAATGGCATCACACAGATACGTATAAATGAAGTAAAACAGTTTTTGGTTAGGAGCAAATGAAGTTAGTCATAAACTGTAGGCAGGAAATAGACTTTGAACATAGGGGATCCTAGATTGTTAGGAGGAAGCTGTGAAGAATTAATGAAGACAGTGAGTTCATGGGCTTTTTTGTTTATACTTTTCTGTCAGCCAAGAATATCCTCCACTTTTTCTATTATAGTCTTACTTACTCCCCAAACACACCCAGCTGTAATCTGTTAGTAACTTTTTTCTTTCGTTTCTCATGGTACTTTTAAGTTTGTACATCAAGTGAAGCATTCCTTTCATGATCATATTATATTATGTTTGTGTTTCTCTCCTTTTCATTATAAATTCCAAGAGCAGAGAATTTGTTTCTTCCTCTAAGTCTAGTTGACATTCAGTTAAGTTTTGATTAAGTGTATATATATCATTTTATTCACTCATTCAGCAAATGTATTGTGAAGGTATATAATGTTCCAGGTACTCTTGTAGGCATTTGGGATATGGCAGGTAACAAAACAGATTAAAAAGAATATTGCTATCAGGAGCTTTTCTTTGATAAAATAGATACTTTATAAGATAGTCATGAAATCAAGAAATGTGTATAATATACTGCTTAGTACATAGATGTTCAATGTTAATTATTTTGCAAATACAGATGCTTTTCAGCTTAGAATGAGGTTATGTCTCGATAAAGGCATTATTAAGTTGAAAAAACATTTAAGTATCATAGCATTTAAGCTATCAAGTGTCATAGCTTAGTGCAGAACATTAAATGAGCTCAGAACACTTAAGAACACTTAAATTATCTTAGAGTTGAGCAAGATTTTCTTTAAAAAAAAATGTTATAATACAATATCCTATATCCTGTACTGAAAGTGAGATTCAGAGTGATTGTTTAGGTACTTAAAGTACAAATCCTAATGAGCATAAATTGCTTTTATACCATTGTATAGTTGAAAAATCCTAAATTGAACCATGGTAAATCAGGTACCATCTGTTATTTGTTTTGATATGAACAGTTGAGAAGAGAATTCTAGTGATCCTAATCAATTATGTATTATACAAATTTATTATTGAAATTGAGACCAAAAAAATTAAACCTTCAATAAAAGAGCAATATTTTTTCATCTGAGATAATTCTTTCTTTCTTATGTGCAGTGGATCCAAACTTCTACAGCAAAAACTTGCTTCTTTTAGGAAAGACATACTTGCACCTACACAACAAAAAGCTCGCTGCTTTCTGGTTATCGAAAGCCAAGGACTATCCAGCACACACAGAGGAGGATAAACAGGTAAAAATACCTCCAATAAAGTAAGGCAGCTAGGTTTTCATTGAGGCACTGTTAAGTAAAGGTGAATTAAAAACTGCTTTAAAAGTAATTACCTAAATGCCTAATACTGCTAAAAACTATAGTGTTCATTTAAAATGTGAATTGACATTTCCATTATACAGAAATGTTTAGTTACTATCATCAAATAGGTGTTATGAACTGCTTGTTCCATTACAGAATTGTTCCTATATAACAGATCAAATATTTCTAAAACATAAAAGTAATGTCGACTAAAGTGGGAGAGTTTTCTTTGAGTTTCATCCAGTCAATGTCAAGAAATTTGATTCTTAACACTGTTTTACTGTGGTTTTTAAAAATTCGTAGAAACCACAGTTCACTTTATAAACCTAAGTTTTAAAGCTAAACTCTAAGCTGTACTGTTTATATCATAGCACATATTTTTCCATTTTAGGTACAAACAGAAGCAGCTCAACTCCTTGCAGGTTTCAGTGACAAGAACTGAGAACTTTACAAAGATGAAACATGAAATATTTAATAAACATTGTCTTTTCTTTTAATTAACTGTCCTATGGCTGTTAATCCTTTTAATGCTATGATCCTTTTGCAGGTTAAATAAACATTCTGGGTTTCTTTACAAATGAGGTGAATGACATAAATTGCTCTAATAGTGGAGGACATCTCCATGGCTCAGGCAGGGAGATTATTTTGCATCTGGGACAACAGTAGTACAAAGACTATCCATGTCAGGATTACAGGAGATCACAGGGAAAAAGAAGTGGCATATGGGAAAGTGGATTTTCAAGTTGGATTAATTTACTTTGAGATCTTGCAAAGATGGTACAGTGAAAGGTGGTTAGGATGTTGAGGATTCTTGGTATAAAGTAGTTCAATGATGTATCTTGGAGCCACCTGCATGAGGACAGAACTTATCAGAAGACTGAAAATGGTTTCCTTTTTAAAATATGTAGTCTTCACAAGTGGACTGAATCTGTCATTAGACAGTGCCCAACTTTTGTTCTCTGAAGTGAAAGGAACACAGAATTGAAGGGTGAAATGGAAGTTAAAATATTTGGACAATTTACATATCTGAGGCTAGGCTACCACCATTCCAAATCTTATTTCTTAAAAAGAAGTTATCAGGACCAGCAAATGGCATAATGGTTACATTACTGAACTCCCATGTTGTCAGTTCGAGTCCCACAGTTCGAGTCCCTGACCCGGTGGCTTGAAACTATGCCAGGTCCATGTGCTGTGCGTCCACAATCCAGAGAGGAGAGCAGAGAAGGGGTTGTGGCGTGGCCATCCCCCCCGGGGGATGATTTCTTGCATTCTGTCTCTCTGTCTCTGTCTTTCCGGCAAGCTAAGTGCCCCATAGCAAAAATCTCTCTTAAAATAAAAAAAAAATATATATATATATATATATCTTGAATGCTGCTTAGGTCTTTCTGAGACTGTTGTAGGTGGATTTTTTTCCCCAAAGGATCTGTGAATCATTACAGTGAACTGTGCTGATATCTGCTGTTTATTTTATCATGTAAATTTTCAATCAAAATGGAAATGAAAAGTTCTGGTCTCTGTATACAGATCTCTCAGACTCAACAATAATTCATCTTTTGCTGCTTTTCTATATATGTGCATATCTCTTCATGTCTGTATTTCTAGGCCCATAAAGCTAACTGCAGATAACATTTTACCCCAGAAATATTCTTGCATGCATTTTCTCAAAATAGGGACATCTTTCTAAACAAACACAATTCCATGACCACAACTGAAGTCATTTTCTCTAAAATCACCTAATATTTAGGTATATTCAGATGTCCTCAGTGTCCCACGATATCTTGGGGGAAGAAACAAACAAACAAAAACAGAAATAAAAAATCATATATTTGATTTGCTATTTACTTTCTCTTACTCTAGAAACACTTCACCTTTTTATTACAACATTAACTACTGACTTTTTGAAGAGGCCAGGCGAGTTCTTAGTCATTCCAGATTGGTCAAAATGACACCACTTTTAGAACTAGTTTCCATCTAACTTTACTTTCAGGGACTATAATATGTATTAGATCTTTTCCTGATTTTTATTATTTTTCCCTAATTGCTTTTTTAACTTTCCTAGCTCTTTTCATTTCTATCTTCTATTTCTCTTACTTTATCTCTGGGTACATGTATTCTTTCTTCAAAACTTTATAATTGTTCTTTCTGAGATGGTTTTGTTTTCCTTTAGTTTTTTTTTTTTTCCCCAATTTAATTCAGCAGCCATTTCACATCCTGTTGTTTGTCCAGTCTTGAGTTTTTATATTTCGACATACAGATTTTGAAGCTCATAAGCAAGGTACAGGCCTTTTCCATCATCGCAAAACTCCCTTTATAGTCACATCTGCCTACCACTTCGCCCCCACAATATTTCTAACTCTCGAGTTGTCAGAAAAGTCATGACTTTTTTTTTCTGGTTTTCTATGCAGAGCCTTAACTGCCATGACACCTGCTGGCCACCAGGGGTCACTTTCTTTTCTGAGGTGTTTTTTTTTTTTTTTTTGCTATGGGGCAGTCAAAGAGAGACAGAGACAGAGAGCAAGAATCATCCCCTGGGCAGGAGAGGGATGGCCATGACAAATCTCTTCTCCTTTTTGGATTTTGGGCACGTATGCACATGTGCTTGGCATGAGTTTCAGCCACTGGGTCCAGGACTCAAACTGTGGTCAACCACAATCGAGTCTAACACCTTAACCACTATGCCACCTGCTGCACACCCCACAGGTTAAAGATACCTGGCACTATATTGGGTTGTCAGGAAAGTCATGATGCATTTTTGCACAGACAAACAGAAAAATACATCATGACCTTCCTGATGTTCTAGTAGTTGGGCACAAACCACCTAGTCTAGTTTTTAGGGTAGGAAGAACTGGATGCTAGTTGATGCTAGCAGGGAAAAATATTTTAACCTTTTCACTTTCAACTGCATAGAAACTACAGGAATAAAAACAAAGTAGGTCCAGTCAAGGTAGTATGCACTGATAGAAACTGCTACTTTGCAGGCCAAGTCCACATGGGGACCCTGGATTTGATCCCTGACCCACCATAAACGCAAGGCATGCTGACACACGCCTTGTAGTCCTAGGTGCTCGGGAAACTAAAGTAGGAGGATCGTGAAGTAGCAAGACTTTATCTTAAATAAAACAGGGACCAGCAGTTGGCATAATGACTATGTCGCTGCACTCCCATGTAGTTGACTGTGGTTCAAGTCCTGGACCTGGCAGCTTAATCTCACGCTGGGCAAGTTTGCATGCATGCCCAAGATCCTGAGAGAAGAATGGAGAAGAGACTGCGACATGGCCATCCCCCCTGGGGGGGGGGTGATTTCTTGCTTTCTGTCTCTCTTTCTGGTGAGCGCACGTGCCCTATAGCAAAAACCTCAAAAAAATGAAAAAAAAAAATGTGAAACAAAAAACCCCTCAGGTAGCCTTTCCCTGAAAGATAAACATCTGATTGATGAAATAGTGATGATCCATTCTTTTGGTTCAGTTTATTGGTGGTGGTGGGGAGAGTGTCACCAAAATGAAGTAGCAATATGAATCTGTCTCTAAGCCTCCCTCTCTTACCTCCTATTTCCTTATAAACTGTGTTAAATAAAGCACAGTGAACTGGACACTTCTAATTTCTTCATGGCTGGTCCACCACAACAGGGAAAAAATGACAGAGGCGGTCACACTTTTCCAGGCTTTCTGACTGCCACTAAGTAGACAAATGAAGACAGCTCCGCCTATAGGTCTGGATATCTATAATTGAGCTTCAAAGGTGGAAGGAAGTTCGATGAATTCTCCAAACTATTGCACTGTCAGAAGAGTCGTGACATAATTTTCTATATTTTTTCAAAGGTTGTTTATTTATGTAAAAAACAAGATCAATTGATATATATTGCCTGCTTTGATAACCTGCCATCTTTCAGTGAGCTTCATAATTCCTCGTTCATAGAAGGACCTGTCTTTATCAGCAAAAAAAACTGAACAAGGTGCTGATTTACAGCCTTCTCTGAATAGAACGATGCACAATGCAAGGAATTTTGAAAAGAGTGAAACAAGTGAAAGTCTGATGGTGCAAGGTCAGGTGAGTATGATCCCATCCAAGCTCCAGTAAATTCTGACAGGTGACCAAATGTGTGTGATCTTGCACTGACATGATGGAACACAACTTCTTTACAATAAATGAGCTCTGGACAATTCTGGACAATAAATTTGTTGAAACTGTCCAATTGCCAACAGTACACATTCAAATTGATTGGTGTCTTGGTAGGAGCTCAAAAAACACACCTTGAAAATCCCACCACACTGAGAGCATAACCTTGCTCTGATGAATGTCCACTTTCGATGTCATTTTGGGAAATCACCACATTGGGACCACGACTGTTTGCACACCACATTGTAAATGATCCACTTCTCATCACCAGTTATCAGTCACTTCACAAAAGGATAGTTTTCTTCACGCATAATGAACATATCACCGATGTTTGTATGTGCTGTCAAATGAACCCCTTTGAGTTCATGAGGAACCCAAATATCAAGCTTATTTATGTACCCCAATTTCTTCAGGTGGTCATAAACATTTGAGTGATAGATGTTCAATGTTTCTGCAATCTCTTGTGTAACATGGATTTGACTTAATTAATGCCTTTATTCTGTCATTATCATCCTCTGGTTGGTGGTGAGGGCCTCCCTGACCAAGGAATATCGTTGAGATCAGAATCACCAACACAGAATCTTGTGAACCATTGTTGGTAGTGAATTCTTACAAAGCACTGTCACCATACATAGCTTTTCACATCAGCTTGACCCACATTTCTTCTCTTTATCAAAGTAAAACAGTAAAATATGGCAAAAATGCACAATTTGGTCTTCCATCTTCAAATTGCTGTAAATCTCCAAAACTCACCCAAATTGCTTGCTTTTTATTTTGAATGAAGCTAGAACTGTCAGCTGTTGAATGATATAGCAATAACATAGATGAGAATGACTCTAGTACTTCCAAAAATGAACCAGCACCATCTGTTACAAGAATACATCATGACCGAGATCAGCAGATGGCATAATGATTATGTCACTGGACTCCCATGTAGTAGACCACAGTTCGAATCCTGGACCTGGTGGCTTAAAACCCATGCCAGGTGCATGTATGTGTGTGCCCAAGATCCTAAGAGGAGAAGGGACTACAGTGTGGCCATCCTCCCCTGGGTGGGATTTCTTGCTTTCTGTCTCTGTGTCTCTCCGGTGAGTGCACACACCCTATAGAAAAAAAAAATCTCTCTTTAAAAACAAACAAAAAATAGTCACAACTTTTCCAATAGCCCAACAGTCTTCTCTAGAAAGTTCCTTCAGTCTCTCTGCAGGCTCGGTGGGCCTCACCTGTACATGGTAATTTCTAACTTGAAGTGAGAATAGGTAGATCTTGGTATCCAGAGAAAGTTAACAGCTTCTTTGGTCAAATCTGCTCTGCTGAATAATATTCAATAATTTATCAGAGGCAAATTCATAAAGCAGTGGTACTGTCTGTGTGTCTAGTGCTTAACTCTTTTATGATATAATTTAAGCAGTTCTTTTAAAAACTGGTCACCATATATTACATAACCTGTCACATACATTTTTAAATAATTTTTTTTAAAAGTCTTTAGGCTTGAAAATAACCAGTGTCTGCAATTAGGATCTGGAAAGGAGTCTATTCAACCAAGTGAATCACTGCCTTTATTTCAGCTTTACTATGAATACTGAATAAAAATGCAGAACACAATCTAAATTAATAGGTAGAAAAATAAAATTTTAGCAAAATGGAAACTACTGTTTATGGAAATTAAATTGTTTACTAGTATTTACTGTATGCATGTAGGAGTGAAGTATTTACAGGTAACACATTCTAAGAAGTCAGTTTTATGGTTATAAAAAAAATTTTAGGTTAATGAAATTTACAGTACGTATTGAAAGCATGATACAAATGTAAATTTAAGTTTCTGTATTAATTAGGAAGCCCAGTTTGCTAAAAGTAGCATTAAAATTATCACACCAGATTTTAGTCTGTTATATATCTTTGAAGTTCAGCAAATGCCCATATAATGAAAACAATTAAAAAGTGTTATTTACTTAGGACAATAACTTGATATATGTAAAAGGGGGGGATATTTTTATATGTTAATTTAATTCAGATACAGAATTTTTGTGAATTTAAGAAGAATAACAATAGTCAAACACTAACAGAACATCATTAGTCTCTTGTCTGAGTGTTCAAGTATTTATGTAACTCTTCAATCCATCTGGTTTCATAAAACCAAAGCCTGGAACACAACAAAAGCAGCAAAATTCACATTACCTTTTATATGTTCCTAAGTATCAAATTATACCAATTTATTATGAATCAAATTTGAAGAACATCACAGATTTAGAAATAAGTACAGAACTGCCTGATTCCTTTTTAATTCCACAAATATGTAGCATCCCAAAGTAACATGTAAACAAGCCTCTATGCTGCTCAATGAATTCTTTACAATCTCTGTAACAAAACTGTACTGAATCTGATTTATGACTTTCATGTAAGTTATGATTTCATTCATTACTTTGTATTACTGATGTAGCAAAGAGGGAAAAAGTTTCAACTATTGTATTTATTTAAAACAAATGGACAGGTTCAAGCACCTGTCTTCAAAAAAGCCAGCAGCATTTTTTACATACTTAAAGTAAGATTTGGCCTAAGCCCTTAATACCTTCCTGAATAGCCATGCAACTAAACACCCTCAGGTGATGTCACATAGGGAGAAGAACATGGAGCAATTTGCACTTTTTCCCCTGGCTAATAGAAACAATGTAAAGCAAATCCAGATCTTTTTGAATGAACGGCTGTCATCTTTAATACACTCGGAGCTCTATAAAACTAGAGCCACTATCATATATGCTTATATAGATATATACTTCTTATTTTTAATAAAGTCTTTTGCTTCAAAATTTAAGGATGATCTTTTTCCTGGTCAGTCATTTCAAAGAAACAATAAATAAAGTAGAAAAGGATGAATTGTTTTGCATATTTCTGTGGAAGAACGGAAAACATACTTTGAGGTTCAGAAAATTCACTGTACAGAATGAACAGCGTATATACACTATCTGTGCAATTTTTCTTGGCGGGGATATTTAAATGCAAGAGCTCCTCCAAGACAAGAAGCCACATTCATTCTTGTCCAAATCCCTCTGTCTCTTCTATTGCAAAAAGAAGTTTTTCCTTTAGTTGTTCATAACTCTTATATGGTGGTAGATCCAAGCGATTAAAACTGAACAAAAAAACAAAAAGCAAAATCAGGTATCTTCAATAAAATGAGCTCTGAAAAAGTTTCTAATACAACCATTTTTATAGCATATTAAAAAGCTGAGTAGGTAGAGGAAATATACTATATATGTAAACATTTTGCCAAAAATAATCTAGTAATTTACCACTATATTATTTAAGCACTATAGTAACATATACAAGTTTCATATAGCACTTACTCAAACTTAAGGCCATTCATAAATATTTTATCACTTCCCAGAGAAAAAATGAAATTACCAATAATGATAGTAGCATAGATGAAGACTCTGGAATGTTTTCAAAAATCCTTAACTTTCCTTTTCTATACTATCCCTGTTACACTATGACCTGAGTTCCCCTAACTTACTTGGGTTGAGAGTCCATTTCCTTATTTCTTTCATTCATCTATTAATTACTGGGAATCTTTTATATGCCAAATATTGTTCCAGGAACTGGTGTAATGGTTATGGAAAACTGAAGTGTCTGTCCTCATGTAACATACATTCGGAGGTGGAGACAGTCATTGAACACTTGAAATAAAAATAAGCTTATTTTATTTAAAAAAATGGTTACGTTAAAAATGGAAAGAATGGGGACCAGCAGTTAGCGCAATGGCTGTGTTGCTGGACTCCCATGTAGTCAATTGCGGTTTGAGTCCTGGACCCGGTGGGTTAAACTCATGCCAGGTGCATGTGCGTGGATGTCCAAGGTCCTGGAGAATGGAGGAGAAGGGATAGTGGCGTGGCCAGTCCCCCTGGGGGGTGATTTCTCATTCTCTGTCTCTGTCTTTCTGGTGAGCACATGTGCCCTATTGCAAAAACCTCTCCAAAAAGAGGAAAGAGCGATTCTGTTTTACAGTTTTATAAATCTTTTTAATAGCTGGTTTACTAGAAGACATCCAGATTCTGGTATCTACTGTGTACAATCTGTTGCACTACACCATTTTGGATTAAGTACATAAAAATCTAGTCCCACCCAGACATGGAGTTGGAAAATGGTACACAGATAATTGTGGATATTATTCTTTGCTAAGATACTAAATTCAACAAAGTTATTAACAACATGGGTTCTAAAATCAACATTCTATACTGTTACATAAAATCGTTTGCTCTCTTGCACTTTAAACAGCCATGTGTGATTTTTCAACATCACACATTGACTGGTCTGTTGGAAAATTCTCTATACTTGCCAGAATATTTGTTTTATATTATTACTGGCTATTTAAAACTCTTCAAAGGCTTCAAATTTTTCTTAAAATGAAACCCCCATTCTTTATAATAGAATATAAAGCCTCTACATAAATTATCCTACATTTTCAAATTCTCTTCAGTCCCCCTCACCTAATTCACCAAGTATTAAACAAACCAATCGCCTTTCATTTCCTTGAAAAAGAATTTCTTACTTCAGGGCCTTTGCTTACTTCAGCATTTCTTTTCAAAGAATGTTCTTCCCCTGTTTTTTCCCATAGATGCTACTCATGAAACTCAAACAAAATCCCTTCCAAGAACTCTCGCAGAGTAGGTTCCCTCCAGCTGTTCTCTATAACAGTACCCTCTTTATTTCCCTCAAAGGAATTCCCCAATTTGCAAATAGTTATTTACCTATTTGTCATATGTGCTCCACCATGGCACAAACTTCTTAAGAGCCAGGCAGTACTTCAATCTTAATTAGTAGTGATTTTACATAATTGCTCATGCAATGGATATATTTCTCAAGGACTGTTAATTAGCCAGTAAGTACTGTAATGTGTTTAGTCACAGAATGCCACATTAATCAGTCTGTTCCTCAGAACTGAAAGTCTGAGTACTTTCATAAATAAGCCGTTATACAATATCTTACATATTTAAAAAAGAAAAAAATACTTTCTTTGGCATTCACCTTCCTACTTAGGATTCTTAAACTTACCATGTATGGCTTCTTGGCAACCAAGTGTCTTTGCCAACTTTTTCAATGCAAAACTTTTGAGGCCCATTACTTCCTAAAACCAGGAAAATAAGACAAAATTTATCTGCTTCCTTAAACTTTTTCAGTTTTGACTACTCAGTAACAACATGTCACATAGTCATACATATGACACAGAATAAACTAAAGAAATACACAATTTAAGTTGCTTATTGCTTATGCCTGGAAGCTTCGGATTGCGGCACAGATCCAGCAATAAGAAAGAAACCAGTAGAAAGATTATTTCTACAGAATTTTATTTCCTTCCCAATCACCCTAGGGAGCAAAGCAATAGCCCCCTAAGGTACATAGGGAGACTTTCACTGTTATTTTAAACCTGCCTTTGATATCAACCATTCATTTTCTGGTAAAAGCCCTACACAGACCACAGAGAATAATCCTTACATTCAGGTCTATCATATGTCAAAGGGTGGTTATTATCACACAGTTATCTTCAGGGGAAGCTCAATGATCACACTCACCCATGAGCTCAGCAAATCCTCCTAGAGGTAAACGGCAGGTTCCAGTGACAAACTGTAATAGTCGCATTCTTACTTCATTATCTGTCTCTTTCACAAACTGTGTAACAAAATCAAATGGACTTTAATACAAAATAAATGCTAAACTATCCTCAATAACGAACATAGTGTTGAATCATTGGAAAAGACATAACTTAGTTTTCTCTGTTTTTCTATGCAAAAACACATCATGGCTTTTATGACAATTTGATACTTAAATAATACTTAATATTGAATTTTATTAGAAAATGGTCACATCAAGGCCAACAAGTGGCATAGTGTTTAAGATGCTGGACTCCCACATGGCCAAACGTGATTGAAGTCCTGGACCTGGTGGTCTGAAAATTACACCAGCCTGTGTGCATGTGTGTCCCAATTTAACACTTTTCCTCTCTGTCTCTCTCTTGTGAGCACACGTGCTATATGACAAAGACTTAAAAAAAAAAAAGTCATATAATTCATTAAGACAACACGGTGAATCTTACCTCATTAATCCTCACAATAACTCTGTAAGTTGACCACTATTATTATGATATCCATCCTCAGAGAGGAAATAGAAGAGAAGCTTAGAAAGTTAAGTCATTGGATTCCACATGGCAGGCTACACACTTTGAATCCCAGCCCTGGCAGCACCTTGAAAATCATGTCAGATGCATGTCAGTGTATGCCCAAAATTCTAAGAGTATGGGAACCAGCAGATGGCATAATGGTTACGTCTCTGGACTCCCATGTAGTCGACTGCAGTTCGAGTCCCGGACCCAGTGGCTTAAAAATCGCGCTGGGTGCAGGAACCAGCAGTTGGCACAATGGCTATGTCGCTGGACTCCCACGTAGTCCACCGCGGTTTGCGTCCTGGACCCAGTGGCTTAAAACTCACGCTGGGCGCATGTGCGTGTGTGCCCAAGAATGGAGAAGGGATTGCGGTGTGACCATCCCCCCTGGGGGGGCTGATTTCTCGCTTTCTGTCTCTATGTCTCTGTCTGTCTGGCGAGCACACATGCCCTATAGCAAAAAAAAAAAAAAAAAAGAAAAGAAAAAACCTCTCCAAAAAAAAAAAAAAAAATCACTGGGTGCATGTGCATGTGTGCCCAAAATCCCGAGAGGAGAGTGGAGGAGGAGGGATTGCAGCATAGCCAATCCCCCTGGGAGGGAGGGCAGTGATTTCCTGCTTTCTGTCTTCCTCTCCGGCGAGCGCACATGCCTTTCAGTAAAAATATCTCTCTTTAAAAAAAAATCTTAAGAGGAGACTGGAGAAGAGATTGTGGCATGGCCACCGCCCCCCTCCACCAAAGGTGATTTTTCAGGTTCCTTCTCCTTCTCTCTATCTCTCTCTGGCTAGCCCATGAGCCCTATAGCAAAAACAATTAAATTTTAAAATAAAGACTTAAGAATTTTTTTTTTAACGAAAAGTACAATCAGATACAGGTTGTTAGGTTAATATAACAATTATCACCTACTGAGGGCTCCTGCCAAGCAAAGCTTTTCCACTGTACATAAAAAAATATGGAGGGCCTAGAAAGATTCAATAATGTCTCCTTTTCGAACTACTAGTAAGTGGCAGAACTAACATCTGAACTCAGACAGGTCTGGTTGAGCTCTAAAATACTCTTACCTTCTTATTCAACTACCCCCTCAACTTTATGTTATAGAAAACAAATGAACACCTCCCTACCTATCACCACTCTCAATAGTGAGTGGTATTTTCTCCCACTAATATCATTTTCCCAATTTTTTTTTTTGGGGGGGGAGAGAGGTTTTTGCTATAGGGTGCGTGTGCCCACCAAAAAGAGACAGACAGACAGAAAGCGAGAAATCACCCCCAAGGGGGATGGCCACATGGCAATCCCTTCTCCTTCATTCTCCTCTTGGGATCTTGGGCACACACACACACCCAGTATGAGTTTAAGCCACCAGGTCCAGGACTCGAACCATGGTCGACTACATGGGAGTCCAGCGACGTAGCCATTATGCTTTCTGCTGGTCCCATTTTCCCAATGTTTACTATTTTTCTGACTGAAAAACCAAAGTATGTATTTCTCTAAAATTATCTAGTTAATTGACACGTTCTTTTCAAAGAGAAACAAAGGTAATAATGATAAACTGGTTTGAATTTTTTTATATAACTTAAGGAGATGTTTGAGGGTAGAAATATATTTTAAAAGCAAGGGATAATTTTAGCTAAGGATAACACAAAATGCTGTACTAATCATAACCAAAAATCTTTTGGTACGGACTTGTGCTGAGATACGTATTTCACTGAGACACAGGAAAGACAGCTTCTTACCAGGTCTGGCATAACCCTCACTCCTACGTGCAATGCAGTGGACACTTCAGGTTTGGACACGGCTTTGTTCCTACCTTTTATTTATTTATAATAGGTAAAAGTAAAGAATCCAAAAGGTAGTAAAAAGGGTTCACTGTGAGAAGCAGCTCCCCCCTTTCCCTCTTAACCACTCAGCATCTCTCTAGAACTGCTGCCAGTTTATTCTCTGCCTTTTCAAAGATGGTGTATACATATATTAGCATATGCTTTTACTATGCTGAGCACAACTTTCTCTCTAACCGAATAGCACACTGTACACATCTTTCAGCACCTTTTTTCTCCCCTTAATATGGTATTGAAACATATAATTCTCCAATATTGCTGTTAACTAGATTTTGAAAAAAAAGAAAAGGGGACCAGCAGTTAGCATAAAGGCTATGTCACTGGACTCCCATGTAGTCAACCACGGTTCGAGTCCTGGACCCGGTGGCTTAAAAAACGGGCGCGTGTGCGTGCATGTCCAAGATCCCAAGAGGAGAATGGAGGAGAAGGAATTGCGGCGTGGCCATCCCCACTGGGGGGTGATTTCTCGCTTTCTGTCTCCCTGTCTCTGTCTGTCTGGCGAGCGCATGCGCCCTATAGCAAAAACCTCTCCACACACACAAAAAAAAGAGTCAGCATTTTTGGGGCCAGCAGGTGGCCTGGTGGTTAAGGCGCTGGACACTCCCACATGGCTCACCATGGTTCGAGTCCCGGACCTGGTGGCTTGCTTTCTCACTTTCCCTCTCTCTCTGAATGTCTCTCTCTGGTCAAATTGAAACAAATGAATGAACTAATAAAATTAAAATAAATAATTTTTTTTAAAAAACAGGGAAAATAAAGACTATAAGAATATAATTATAGAATGAACATGTTACACTTAACTATTTTAGTATTGTGGTTTTTCGCATGAAGTCTAATTTAAGATAAATTTCTCAAAGTATCCACATTTCCTCAAAATATTCAGCAAGAAAGTCTTGACACACATCCTCATGAAAAGATGCAACTTTCCAAAAATCTTTCTATAACAATTTAACACCCAGGCTTACTTTTTATCTAAAAGGGAAATGGTTAGGCAGAAGTAAGCCAAAAGTTCAGTAATTAAGTTGCTCAAACGAGCCTCAATCTGTAGATGGTTGTGAAAAATATCTCTAAAGACAGTAGGTTCTCAAATAAATACATAAAATAAATAATAAGGGTATTAAAATAAAACATGCTTCAAGACTAATATGATGCGCTTGGATATCCTGGGAATACCCTATTACTGTTTAAGCCAAACCCAAGTAATACAGATAAATAAGTAAATAAATAAAGCCATTCTTGGACATTATGCCCTGGATTTATTTATTATTGTTACTGTTATTTATTTATTTCATTTTTTCCTGCTCTATGGCACATGTGTTTACCAGAGAGAGACAGAGAAGGAAAATAAAAAATCACCCCCCCAAGGGAAGGACCATGCTGCAATCCCTTCACCTCCATTCTCCTCTCAGGAATTTTGGGCACACACACGTGCCTGGCATGATTTTCAGGCAGCCAGGTCCAAGGCTCAAGGTATGTAGGAGTGGAAGCCATGTAGGAGTCTACTGCCTTAACTACCGTGCCACCTGCTAGCCCCTTTCCTAGACTTTTTATATTCCTTGAATAGCATCACCTGAAATAACTACATTGGTTCTCATTACAAACACATTTCCTCATTTACTTCTAGAATTAAATAGAATTCATAGAATACTTTGATATTGCTAGAAAAAATGTTATGCCTACAACTACTGCTGTTCAAGTATAAATTAAATAAGATTCTGTCATTCAGTCCTTGATTTACAAAGTAAATCAAAGTAGTAATGGAAAATATCTTTCTAACAAGTTTTCAAACTACTCAAGAGTCGGAATTGGAAGACAAAAACCCATGTCAAAAAACAATCTCAATTTAAAAACTAAATTATTTTTCAAACACCACTTTTTTTTGAAAGCATTTTTCTTTGAATAACTTGTCTCAAAATGATAAAAGCAAATACCTGCCAAAACCAAATGATTTGCTTGCTATTTCTTGTATAATGTCGATAAACAGTATTTCTTTGCCAATCTGCCAAGTCAACCTCCTGCATGCCACATAACATAACCTGGAAAAGATCATAGTCTCAAGTCACGATTAAGGTTTAGTGAAGAGAATAATACATCTGAAATTTTCTAATACACAGTTAGGCACATGTCACAATTACTAAAGTTATATGCAGGGCAAATAGTGATCTCAGTTAATAATCCAGCAAAATCGGTGGTAATTCAGCATAAAGGATTCTCAGATACATCATTTTATCTATGCTTATTGACCTCAAACTGAAAACATCACTTAGAATATTCTTTAAGGAAAACATCAGCTGGACTGAAAAACCTGTCTCCTTTCATATATTTATATATATATATCTCAAAATGAATATCCAAATTGATTGGTTCAAACGTAAGTTTCTGGTTCTTTTTTTATACCTATGCTACCATAATAGAGAGCTGTCGGAAAGTCCCGATGTACTTTTTCTGTTTTTCTATGCAAATTGCATCATTGCTTTTCAGACAACCTAATATATTTAAAAATCAAAAACGTATTCTACAAATTTAAGAATACAGATGGATGTGTACACCTGAGTAACTACCATACAACCAAGATGTAGATCATTTCCATTATGGCCCATTTTGTAGTCAAAGCTATCAATCTCATCTCTGGCTTTAGGTAATCAATGATTTCACCACAGATTATATTTTTATTTTTCAAAGTTAATACAACAGAATTTTCAAAAAGTTCATAGAAAATGCATATTATCAGGGAAAAAAACACATATGAATTTAAAAATTATTTTGTACCAAAACAAACTTGTATTTTAATTCAATTCTTCTTTTACATAAACTCATACTCTCCCTTTTTTCAGAAACTTTTTGAGGTTCTGTAATAGTAATATTTCACATATATATATATTTATAATAAATGAATTAATACATGAATGTATGACCTGTGTAAATGTATGTGAAAATGTGATGCTGTCTTTCTTTTTATTTTGACTCTATTTTTTAATGGTCAAAGGTGATGTGAACCCAACAGTGGGACAGAGAGAGAACCTTAAAATAGAATGTAATCATGACATCATTTTGTCTTCATTTGTCCTTTCTAATAGAATTTTGGGCATGCCCACATACATATGTGTGTGGCATGTTCTCCAAACCACCAGGGGCCAGGAGTCCAACTGTGGTCAGCCACGTAGTATCTGGCTCAATGTGTAGTAATCTTTTTTTTTTTTTTTTTTTTTGAGAGGTTTTTGCTATAGGGCACGTACGCTCACCAGAGAGACAAAGAGAGAGAAAGAGAAAGCGAGAAATCATCCCCCAAGGCGGATGGTCACACTGCAATTCCTTCTCCTCCATTCTCCTCTCGGGATATTGGGCATGCACGCACACACGCCCGGCATGTTTAAGCCTCCAGGTCCAGGACTTGAACTGCAGTCGACTACATGGAAGTCCAGCGACATAGCCATTACACCAACTGTTGGTCCCCCAGTGCAATAATCTTAACCACTATGCTATGGGGCCAGCCCTTGCATTCCATTTTTCAATGACTATTTGAAATATCCTCATATGAGCACATATACATATTTCTGTCATTACAATACACACACACACATATTCACATTTTTTTCCCTTCCACTGAACATGGTTTTCAGATTCAATCATGCTGTTGTAGGAACCAGTAATTTGTCCTTTCATATCACTGGGTAGTATTAGTATTTTATTATATGTAGACACGACAATTTGATTACACATTTACTTACTGATAGACATTTGGGTTACTTAAAATTTTTGGCTTTGATGAATATAGTTATGGTGAATATTTACATATAAGTCTTTGTGTAGACATGTATTTATATTATTGCTTTCACCTAATAGTGGTACTACTAGGTCATAAGGTAGATAGATATACATTTAACACTATAAGAAATGATCAACCTTGGCCCATAGTGGTATTTCATTTAGTGTAAATCTGCATTTCCACAATAACTAAGAAGCATCTTTTCAGGTGCTTTCTTGCCATCTTTACAGGAGACTTCAAAGGTTTGTAGAAAAATGAAACTAAAATATAAGTTTATTTGGGTACAAAACAATTCTGAAATCCATGTTTAGTTTTTTCATGATATGTGTATTCCATCAACTTTGTGAAGAACCCTAATATACCTCTTCTTTGTAAGCTGAGTCTTTATCGACTTAAAGATATTTTTGTCTTTTTATTGAATTTTTAACCCATATCTGGATATAAGACCACTGACTCAGCAGTTCTGTTTCTCTTGCACTGGGGTGGGGCCTCTAAAACAAGAGTTCCTAACTAGAAGGTATGGAATGGTTTCCATTTGTGCATATGGAGTTGTTTATTTTCCTCAGATCCTAGTAAAGTCTGGGATTCAAAAAAGATTAATAAATACCACTCTAATAATATGTCCTCCATGCTTATGTTATATGTTTCTGCTAATCTGTGTGAGCAAGCTGTTAAGAGCTGCTGACCAGGTTTAGTGAAGAGTCTAAGTGTCAGTGAGACTCAAAGTCCTGATTTTCATATAATTCTTAGGTCAAAGTAGCCAGAAGACTAACTGTGACACGGGAATATTACACAAAACCCAAAAAGCTATTTTTCATATGCACATTTGATTACATGGATAAACTAAGTTTCTTAACAGAGGTGCCAAAGATGGCTATAATTAAAATACTACACACAATGTGGGCTAAAAAGAAATGCCAAAGACTATCATAATGCTCTGCCTACATGGGAAAAGAAGACTTAAAGAATTCCTGAAATGAATCATTTAGGGAATACAAAACTAAATGAGATTTGTCACCCACCTTGTACCCATTAGAGTGGCTACTATAAAAAATAAAACAGCCAAAGAAAAACAAAAGAACTGCTGGTAAAGGTGTAGAGAAATTGAAACTCTTATTTGCCATTGGCAGGAATGTAAAATAGTGTAATCACTATGCAAAACAATAAGGCGGTTCCTCAAAAAATTAAATACAAAATTACCACGTGGTCCAGCAATACCACTCCTGTGTGTATATCCAAAAGAACTGAAAGCAAATTTCAAAGCGATACTTGTACACCTATGTTCATAGCATTATTCTCAGTAGCCAAAAGGAGGAAGCAAGCCCAAGGTCCAGTGGGGAATGAATGCAAAGTAAAATGTATAAAAGATACACAATGGAGTATTTACTATTCAGACTTAAAAAGAAAGGAACTTCTGAATGCTATGGAGGGATGATCCTTGAGGACATTATGGTGAAAGAAATAAGTCAATCACAAAAAGACAAGCATTATAGGATTTCATATGTAAGAATATCGAGAGTAATCAAACACAGAAACAGAAATAGAATGGTGGCTGCCAGGGGCTGAGCACAGTATTGCGTTGTTTAATGAGTAGAGGTTCGGTTTTGCAAGATAAAAGTTCTAGAGACTGAATGCACAATAACGGGAATATAAATAACATTACTGAACTATACACTTGAAAATAGTTAAGATGATACATGTCCTATCATGTGTATTTTATAACACACATACAAAAAAAAAAAAAAAGGAACTCCTGACATATTTTTATCAAATCTAAATACTGTTAAGACTACTACGAACTCATGACTTAAAAATAGGATCTTTGGAGGAACTCACTATTAAACTGAGATTTCAGGAGGTTCCCAGAATTATGAACAATGTTCTAATAACTTTTTATTACCTTTAGCAGCTGGTTCTAACTGATGACTTTATGATACCATCATGGTTCAGAGCATGCAATCAAGACTTTCAAACCACCGCTAGGATTAATACCATCTGAGTATTTGGATAAATGAGGAGATTCAAGATTTTGCTACTATGGGCGCTGGCAGGTGGCACTGTGGTTAAGGTGGCTGGACTCCCACATGGCTGACCATGGTTCGAGTCCCAGACCTGGCAGCTTGCTTTCTCACTTTCTTTCTCTCTCTCTCTGTCTCACTCTGGTCAACTTCAATAAAACAAAATAATGACAATAAATAAAATTAAAATAAAATAATTCTTAAAAATATTTTGATATTATGATTTAAGGATGTGTGGACATTACTCTGTAAAAGCACAAAAACAACACCTCCCCCATTAACATTCCCTACAATAGCGTAATCAAAGAGCCTAACCTCCAATTCTTTTTCATCGAAGTACTGCAGCCACTGCAGGGGAACAACTTCATTAAAACCATCAAGAAAAGCTTTGGTTTGTTCTTGTACTCCTCGAGAAAAACGCCATTCTGTCATTAAACTGAAAACAAAGATGGTATTTTAAAATTGGTAATTTATATTTGAAGTAAAAGGCTTAAAAACAAGAACCTCGAAAGTTCTTTTGCTTTTTCTAACCAAACCATGTATATACACATATCACACATACATTAAGGGGTCTTTAAAAAGCTCACTGAAAATAAACACCATGAAAAACTATGCATAGATTTCAAAATTTTTTGCACCAAAATAAACTTGGACTTTACTTCCACTTTTCTACAAATATTTTGACCTGTCCTCATACGCATGGAGAACATGAAAATATCCTAGCCAGAACCAAAGAAATTAATTAAGATGGAAGTGAAACAGTCTGAGGAGAAATATAAAGCAGCTGTGGAATAAGCAAGTATGATGAAGTAAGAAAAAAAAATCTGTTAGTGACACAAAATATCTGAACTGGAGCTTGCAAAAGGACATGGGTCTGCAGAAACAGCATTCATTACCTGATGAAGAAAAGCCAATTTATCATGCTGCTCCTGTTTCTTTTCTCTTTCTTTCTTTCTTTTCTTTTGTTTTTTTCTTTTTTCTTTTTTTTTTTTTAAGTAAGAGAGATCTTTTTCTATAGAGGACGTGTACTTGGCAGAGTGACAGAGACAAAAAGTGAGGAATCACTTTCCCCAGGAGAAATGGCCACACTGCAATCCCGTCTCCTCCATTCCTCTTGAGATTTTGGGCACGCATGCCTGGAGTGATCTTTAAGCCTCCAGGTCTAGAACTCAAACCACGGTTGGTTACATGGGAGTCCAACGACATAACCATTACGCTGTCAGCTGGTCCCGCTCCTCCTATTTCTAACTCCCCTTTTTCTGTCCTAGAAGACACTGGTCTATGCTCTTCTGAGGCAAATCATTGATATTTGCTGCCTATCTCTGTATCAATTAATAACCTCTCTTTGCCCCATATCCTCAACTCTGCCTTATTTCTTTCCATCTGTCCACAAAGTAATTCAGACTATTTCCCCAAAACCCTGCCTTCAACACAGCATCTCTGTGAAGCTACCCTCTGTCTTATCTGCCACACTTAATGCATGAGTAAACTACTCATAGTAACTTTAATCACAAATGTCAGTTTTTTTTTTTTTTTCTACAGGGTGCGTGTACTAGCCATAGAGAGAGCACACCCCATGTCTTGGGGGAATGGCCATGCTACACACAGTCCCTTCTTCATTCTCCTCTCAGAATTTTGAGCACACATGCCTGGCATGTGTTTCAAGCCTCCAGATCTAGGACTCGAGCTACGCAGTCAGCCATGAGGGATCCAGCTGTCATAACCACCAACCACCTGTTGGCCTCACCAAGGAATTTTTACTTGCCAAGCTCAGTCTTGTCTTTTCAGTGTGAGTTACACAAACTTCCTCTCTAACTCTCACATAATTTTTTCTGGGCCCAGTAATGCCATTCTTTCTTTATTTCTTTGGGGGAGGTTTTTGCTATAGGGCATGTGCGCTCACTAGAAAGACAGACACAGAAAGCAAAAAATCATGCCTCCAGGGGGGATGGCCAGGCTGCAATCCTGTCTCCTCCATTCTCCTCCCGGGATCTTGGGCACACACGCACGCACACGCACCCAGCCTGAGTTTAAACCACCGGGTTCAGGACTCGAACCATGGTCGACTACATGGGAGTGCAGCTACATAGCCGTTATGCCATCTGCTGGTCCCCAGTAGTGCCATTATTATTATTATTATTTTTGGGGGGGAGGTTTGTGCTATAGGGCACGTGCACTCGCCAGACAGAGAGAGACAGAAAGCAAGAAATCACTTCCCGGGGAGATGGCCATGCCGCAACCCCTTCTCTTTTGTTCTCCTCTCGGGATCTTGGGCATGTACACACACACGTCCGGCATGAGTTTTAAGCCACCGGGTTCGTGACACGAACCACGGTCGACTACATGAGAGTACAGCGACATAGCCATTACGCTAACTGCTGGTCCTCCCAGTAATGCCATTTTTAATGCTTTGGCTTGGGTGGCTCCTTTGTCCTTCATGGGTTTCACTATTTCATAAATGTTGGGGTTAGAGCTCTTCCTTCTCTTCTCTTCTAGCTACTCAATCTCTCAAGATACTTTTTTAGCTACTAAAGTTCCAACTATTACAGGAAAGCCATTCTTTAATTCCCAAATCTTGTTTCCCTCTTGAGATTCTCTTCTGAGATTAAGATATTTACAGGCCACTTCTCCTTGGATATCTTAACAAAATCTGACTGTCAAAAAAATGAGAAACCTCAATCATCAGATATTTGATTTCCTATTTTTTCCCTCACTGTGTGTAATCAGCCATGGAATCTAACTATTCTATTCCCATCAGGCCCTCAACAATATACTCACCCATTTTTCTCTCTACTGCATCCACCCTATTTCAAGCCTGTAATACCTTACCACAGCATTGTTGATATGATCTCCTACCTAGTCTCCCAGTCTCCCTTCCCAACTGTTACTCCTAATTTATCCTCCATACAGACACCAGAATTTTCTTCCTAAATACAATATGATCATCTCATTTTGGTTTGTTCTTGATGATTCTATAACTTAGGAGCAAAATCCAGGTTTTTAAGGATAACCTAAGTTCTCCAGATTAGGGTATAATATGGCTACCATACTAGGTTTCTATCTAGCTAATTCTCACCATTTCTTATCATTTCCACATCACTGAAGTTGTTGATTCCCAGAATAAATGAACCCCTTAAATACTTCAATTCTGCTCTTGCTGTTCTCCTCCTCCCAAAATGCTGTCAGGCAAGCTCTCTCACATCTTTTAAGACAGATGTCCTATGAAGGACTTTCCTGACTCCTGCCACCATAATCAAGTGTTCTCTTTTCACTCTGAATTCCAACATTATTCCATACATGTTTCTTCCATTCAGTTACTCACAGATTCATGGAGATCCTATTTTGTGCACTAAGTCGAGGTAACACAACTAAAAATGAAGAACATTATCATATAATGTTCAAAGATAAGATTAAAAAATAAGATTAAAATATGTTATTGTTTGATACTAAAACAAAAGCCTCTGAAAACTGTATCTGGGACTAGACATCAAGTCTTAAATAAAAGGTACCATACAGATAAAATATTTTTAACGTAGTGGTTATAAAGTGTAAAGTTCAAACAACAAAGTGCAAAGTTCAAAGAAACCATGAGATGACGTTTTATTTAAAATGATCTTTATATTGGAATCCACCAACAGCATTTTTTTAAATACTTAAGATGGGTTAATTAGTAATTATTAATATATTCTGTAGAAGGTGGTTTAAGGCTTCACAAATAAAGTCCAGTGCTATACATACTATCTTTGTAGACAGTTTTTCTTTAAAATATAGTTTCACTGTTTTTCCACCAAAACTAATAATACTTCAAAAACTATAAAGATATATAAAGAAAATCAGCAGGACCAATAAATGTTGTAATGGTTATGTTGCTGGACTCCCATGCAGCTCACCACAGTTCAAGCCCTGTACCCAGCATCTTAAAACTCGTGCCAAAAATCCCAAGAGACTGAAGAAAAGATTGTGACATGGCCAACCTTCTTGGAGAATGATTTCTCGCTTTCCATCTCTCCAGCAAGGATACGTGCCCTTTAGTAAAAAATCTCTCTCCCCACCCCAATCCCAAAAAAGAAAAAAAACAGCTACTATAATTTGTCCCACTTTGAAATAACACTCTAAAAGAAAAATATGGAGCAAGAAGCCTATAATGCTATGCTAAGAAGGCTGCATTTAACTTAGAAAGCAGAAAGATCACACCAATGTGCACGTTAAGAACGAAAAAAAGGACTGCTATGACCTTTTAGGAAAGCAACACAGCAACATCTACTAAATACTTTTTGATCCAAACACTTTATGTGAATTTGTCTTACAACAATAAATAGCAGGATGTATGGATTCATGTTTAAGGAAGTATTCTGCTGCCTTGTTTGTAGTGGCCCAAACTGGACATAACCTGACCCTAGTAGTAGAAATGTCTGAATAATATAAAATTTATTGAGCTATTTGAAAATGTATTGGGACCAGAGAATAGCGTAATGGCTATGTCACTGAACTCCCTCCCATGTAGTTGACTGCAGTTAGAGTACAGGACCCGGAGGCCTGAACTCATGCCAGGCACACGTGCGTGCGAGCCCAAGATCCCAATGGGAGAATGGATGAGAAGGGATTGCACCGTGGCCATCCCCCTGGGGGGGGATGATTTCTTGCCTTCTGTCTTTCTATGTCTTTCTGGCAAGCACACATGCCCTATAGCAAAAAGTCTCCCAAAAAAAAAGAAAAAAAAGAAAAAAAAAATTGAGCTATTGCAAAATGAGATCTATTTCTACTGAACTGAAGAAGGATGGACAAAGTAACAGAGTAATACATATAATACCATTTTCAAAACAAATATGAAAAACAAACAAAAATAATTTAAAAATTAGTATTTCATGATGTGAAAATTATATCCAATCAAATTTCAGTGTCTGTAATAGTTTAATTGGAATATAATCACGCATATCTCTTTACACACTATCTGCGGCTAGTTTTGTACTACATTAGGAGAGTTGAGTGAGTAGCTGCAGTTAATACTATATGGCGTGTAGGTCTAAAATACATACTGCCTGGTTTTTTCCTTAAAAAGTTTGGATTTATCTGACTGGCAAATGGAAATTATTTTTGTTTGTCTGTTTATTTTTGAGAGATTTTTGCCATAAGGCATGTGTGTTTGCCAGAGAGACAGAAGAGAGAATCACCCCCTTCAAGGGTCATGCCATGCTGCAATCCCCTCTCCTCCATTTTCCTCTTGGGACTTTGGGCACGCAGATAATGTGTGCTTGGGGTGAATTTTAAGCTGCCAGTTATGGGACTTGAACTGTGGTCAGCTATGTGAGAGTCCAGCACCTTAATCACTACACCACCTGCTGGCCCAAATGGAAATTATTTTTAAAGTTCGCATATTACCTTAATAGAAAACGGAAGCCATGGCAGAATATTCAGAAAAGTAGGATAAAGACAGAACCTTGGAAAGATACCCACATTTAGGAAATGAAGATTTAGAAAGCCACCTACTAAAAGGGAAAGTGAAGACAATCGGTATGGTATAGGCTCATAGAATCCAAGGGAGTCTTGGAATGGTGGTGAGCACTACTAAAAGCGGTAAGTTATAAAAGGGAAAGTGATATGGAATGAAGGAGCACCAGACTAACAGTCTAGGCTTGGATTCCAGATAGGTTTTGCTATTTCTAACAGAACCCCAGTCCCTTAAATAAAAATGAAAGAAGGGGCTACAGTCTTTGCTAAGTCCTTCCTAGCATCAATGGTCTGTTCTTTGATGTCAGCAAAGGCAGGATGGTTATAGCAAAAGGCAGTGGGAAACTGCAAGTCTTCATAATTACACCATTTCAGGAAAACTGGTACTCTTGAGAACATACCAGAAGAGTGAAAAAGGGACAAGGCTAAGGGAACAAATCGAGGATTTCGCTCTAATGTGCTCTAAAAGGCCCAGAGATTAAGGTCAGCAGCTGTGTCACCTTACCCAATATATTCATCTTTGTTCTCCTCAGTCACCAGGATATTGGAACCGCCTAACTTCAGGTCATGTGAAGTAACTTTTCCTAAAATCTCCATGTCAACAGAAAAGTACATTTCTAAGCCACATTCTTCAATGTTGTTGTCTCTGAGTAAAATAAATCGATGTATTAACATATACACTAATTAATAAAAATGTATAAAAGGGCTTCAAGAAAATGCTTTATTGAAAAAACAAATCTTTATACCTTATCCAGATAAGGGAGTTATAAAATTCAGTATCTATAGATTCCAAATCCTTAATAGTAAGTTTTTTACTTAGCATACGCTTGTAGAATGGTAAAGAGAAACCAGTATCAATAAACTTCCCATGAAATAATGCCTGTGAAAGAAAACAAAAAATTTTACTGAAAATTTAAGAAATAGCAATTCTTATTTGGAGCACAGTAATTAACAGATAATTCATGAGTAAAAAAAAGAATTTACTAAGTGAAGAGAATAAATCATTAAAACTAAAATATTATATAAAATGCAAAGTATGAAAAAGAGTTAAGAAAGCTATTTCACTGAGGTCAAATACTTAACTATACAATGTAGTATATAATTTGTTTTGTGCCATGGGGGGCATTCACTGGAGAGACACAGATAGAGAAAGGGAGGGATAGTGAGAAATCCACCCCCCACCACACACACACATCCCCAGGGGATGATGGCTAAACTGCAGTCCCTTCTCCATTCTTCTCTTGAGATTTTGGGCACAAACATAAGACCGGCATTATTTTCAAGCCACTGGGTACAGGATTCAAACCAGTGAGCCATGTAGGATCCAGCGCCTTGACCTCCATGTCACCTTCTGGCCTCATATCAACAACTTTAAATGGGATGTTACAATCTACCCTCTTCTAATATGTCTTTAAAATTAGATTAACCAAAGTGGATGCAGCAATGAAGAATTACCCTATGTACCTGGAAAGACCTCTCTTCCATTTCTTTTCTACTTTTATGGTTGCCTCTGAGATCTTCAGGACTAACCCCATTGTGCCTTCATTCTTACAATAGCCAACAGAAAAAGCTCCAGACTCCTACAGTTTTATACCTCACAGGGATCTAAAAAAGCCCACTATTACTTTATTGCTGTCTCTCAGTCCTTAAAGTTATTTCTCCTATTTCTCAGTTTAGATTCTATCTATCAATAATCATTAAGATTACTCCATTGTACACTAACACATACTGTCTCCTTATAGTTTTGACAAAATCCCAAGACTAGCAAATTCAACTTTCAACTTACTCAATGCCTATAGTTAGACAGTAGCTAATGCTAACATGTACATTTAACTGAACTGACTGGTTCATAACCTTTACCTTGAAGCAGAAGCTTGGTGTAGACCTGTAGTCCTCACCTATTAGGTGACTATTTCATTCGTACTTCTTATCCTTCAAATACCTCTTTCTCCCCATGTCTCAATCAGAGCTAATTATCTTACTTATGTCACGGAGGAAACAGTGACAATGAGAACTGCACTTTTGTGGTATCTACTCCATCTGGCTTATTACCAGCATCTGAATCTGCATACTCATATACGGACAAGCTTTTTGTTACTTCTATGGGCACTAAACATTAGTTCCTTGGAAAAGTCATGACATATTTTTCTGTTTTTCTATGCAAATATGTGTCATGATTTTTCCGACTACCCAATAAATCTCCTTCTCTCCTACTGAAGGCTATAGCTCCCATTATTTCTTATATTACTAACCTCATCAAATTTTTTTACCCTCTTACTTACTCATCACTATCAACAATATGAATGTTTTAATTCTTCCATTCTTGTTGACTCCATTTCTAGTTACTGCCCAATTCACTAAGATCCTTTAAAGAAAACTGCTTTAAAAGACTTGTTTGTATTGGCTGTCTCAATTCCTTCTATTCTTTCTTGATTTTATTCCCACTCTGCCCTACCACTCAGGAGTAACTTTCACCTTCCCATAGCAAGTGGTCAGTTTCCAGGTCTCATCTTGTTCAACCTATCAATCACCTGCCAGGGCTAACCATGTCTACCTTCTTCTTTTGTCCTCTGGAAACTACTCTTACTTGATTTTAACTACATCAGCTCTTCCATTGGTTCACCTCTTGGACTTATAAATGTTCTTGAATTTCTTTTGTGTTCAAATCTATTCCTTAAATAATCACAAAGCCTTTTAATATTCTCTATATGTAAGAACTTCCAACCACTTATCTCTAAATTAGACATTCTCTTGTTTCCAGACTTACACATCTGTACCTATCCTGTATCTATACTAGAATGTCTATAGGCATCTCAATCTCAACAAGTCAAACACGAATTCTTGATATTTTTTCCCACCCCCAAAATCTATTCTTGCCACAACCCTGTCCATCTTAGGAAATAACAATTCCAACCAGATGTGCAGGCCATAAATTTTTGTGCTACAGCTGCATCTAGTCTGCCAGAAAACCATTAGTTCTGACTTTGGAAAATATCCCAAATCCAAACCACTTCTCATTCCCCTTACTACTACACTACTCAAGTCCAAGCCACCAATGTTTCTCACCCTAACTGCTACAAATGGTCTCCCTGCTTTTAACCTTGCTTTCCTCTGGCCCCAATTATAGTCTCTCTTGTACAAAGAAGCAAAGCAAGCTTCATAGAATGTAAGTCAGATCATGTTTCTTAGATAATATAACTCTTTCCTCTATTCAAAACCACCACATAATTTCTCCAAGGTCCTACCCAGTACCTCTGTGTCATCTTCCACACTTTCTCCCATACACTCTGCTCCAGCCACACTAATCTCTTTTCACTCGAGAATGCACGTCTGGCCCAGCCTCTGTGGCATATCCAGTAGTTACTGGACGGCAGGGGTGGAAACAATATGATGACCGTCATTCAAGGTTCTGGCTGACTGGCCCGAAAGCACTCAGGATATGTGACCTGGATTCTGGTGAACTAGAGGACTGAAGGAAGGGGACTGACTGGGACATTAGGACATGACTGAGCCCTCCAGAGGGTGCCTCTCTCTTTCTCTCTCTCTTTCTCAATCATGTACATGTTGTATCATAAATTTGAAAAAAAAAAAAACAAAAGGGCGCTCCTAGCACACACTTTTACTTTTAACCTTTGTCTTGCTGTTCCCTATGCCTACAATGTTCTTCAAGATACTCTTTAATCCCTTGCTTCCTTCATGTTTTTGTTTATGTGTCATCTATCTGAGAGACCTCCTTTAAGGCTACTACATAAAAGAGCAACACCCCCTTTCCCTTAGCACATATTTATTATTTGTCTCCCTCTAGCAGAATTTATATTCCTGACAGTAGGATCTGTGTCTTGTTTCCATCCCCAGAGTCTAAAACAGGGCTTGGAATTACAGAAGGTGCTCAACAATTATCTGCTGAAGTAATAGCTTTAAAGCACAAATAAATAAATATGACTACTTTTTCCCAAACATCAATTAAGTGCAATTATTAGGTAACTCAGATTTTCCTTTGGACTTATTAAAAGACTAAGTGGCTACATAATTAATACTCATATTGAAATTTCAATTTCATATTGACACTCATAAACTATATTTTGATACTCTCTTTCTATGCTAATTTCCTTGGTAATAAAATTTTGGAATTGAAAATACAAGGCTTATCTTTTTTTTAACTCCTCTCTAAGGTACTTTTAAAATTAGCCAAGTTTAACTAACTAAATGCAATAAATAAAATCAATTAACTCACCATAGCAATAAAGCGACCAATGAAACAGAAGTATGAAAGGTGGTCTGGTTTAATGGTTGATGCTGGATTTATCTGCAGACAATAGTTGTTCTTGCCCGCATACTCAAATAAGCAATACATTGGGTTCAAAACTTCATGTGAAAGCAAGAAAAACCATTCTCTATAAGAAAATAAGTCATGATTATTTTTTAGCATTTATATATATGTTAATTTAAAACATCTTAAATACAACCATATAGACATCATACCTCTGCTCAAGAGCCATTACCAACTTCACTGCCCAATTCTTCAGCCCTTGATTTAAGTCACTCTATGATCTGCTTCTCCATTCAAAGTTACCTGCTAGTTCCTGGTTGCCAAAATACAAATACTGTTCTTCACATGTAACATGCCTATTGCTATGCCATAATTTTGTTTGGGAATGTCTCCTCAACTTCAACTCAGTTTATGTAAGTCCCACTTTTTGCTAAAATCTCACTTGAACAAGTTTTTGAGGGGATTTTCACTGTATTATCTGTGTCCATCACTGAATCCTCTGTAGTAACAATCTCATATTACTCATTTTTATGCAGATGACATGTCCCATCAACCAGACTGTAAGCTGCTCAATGGCCAAAGCTATGTCTTCATGCATTTTTTGTAGCCTTAATCATTATAGGCATTCTAGCACCTATGCACAAAAGGTTTTAAGAGGTACTTGCTGGTGATAATGAGATACACAAGCACTGCTGCTATGGAACAGTTTTGTTTTTAATACATTAAAGATAGAACTAAAATTAAAAATGTAAAGCTTTAAATATGATAAGCAATCTCTAACATTTCACAACCAATTATTTTGCCTATTTAAAAAATAATTAACATATGCGGCCAGCAAGTGACACAGTGGTTAAGATCGCTGGACTCCCACATTGCCGATGGCGGTCTGAGTCCCAGACCTCGGGGCTTGCTTTCCCACTTTCCCTCTCTCTCTGACCGTCTTTAGTCAAATTAAAATAAATAAATAAAGTTAAATAAAATAATTCTTTAAAGAAATTAATATATGAACTCCAACTAAAAAAAGATCAATAATTTATATTAAAAATAAACTCTATTTGCAAAAGGCTCTTTTCAAAAGCAATTTCTTCCAAAGATGAGTTCTAAACTCAAATGCTTACAGTAATTAGTAAAAGGGACTTCCTTCTCTATTCTCTGCATGGCTCACATTCTTTGGCCACAATTCCCTATTCCTCATTACACCCTTAATATAATTATTGGCTTTAAGTAAGGTACATTACCATAGGCCCTAGATGTCCGGGCAGTTGTGGGCACTGTAGTGAAATGGTATGTGCTCCCCTAACATGGACGCTGCTACTCTGATTCAGTCAATTGATGCCACATGAAAAGGCGAGAATGTGTGTTCAATGATGTAAAGAACTCAGAAATCGTAATTCTCAAGCATAATCTAGTTATTTTTGGATGTTATAAAGTAATTTAAGAAGTTTAAAAATCCCTTCTATGTAAACTAGCAGCTGGTCTAGCAGCCTATTTAAAAACAAGCTCTTCTAAAGCTGTAAAACATAATCCCTAAACTAGCATAAAGGTCGAGAAGGGATTCCATTCCTAGCAGTTGTCACTCCTCAGAGAGTGATCTCTGAGGGGTGTCCGGCAAAGGACGTGCATGAAAAGGCACCGAGGCCTTTGTCTTCTGTTCACCTTTGCCGCCTCTGTGGAGTCGACCCACCCCCTCTGAGGCTAGGCCCCAGCAGGAAAACATACTTTGAGGTTCAGAAAATTCACTGTACAGAATGAACAGCGTATGTACAGTATCTGAGCAATTTTTCTTGGTGGGGATAATTAAATGCAAGAGCTCCTCCAAGACAAGAAGCCACATTCATTCTTGTTCAAATTCCTCCGTCTCTTCTATTGCAAAAAGAAGTTTTTCCTTTAGTTGTTCATAACTCTTATATGGTGGTAGATCCAAGCGATTAAAACATGTATGGCTTCTCGGCAACCAAGTGTCTTTGCCAACTTTTTCAATGCAAAACTTTTGAGGCCCATTACTTCCCATGAGCTCAGCAAATCCTCCTAGAGGTAAATGGCAGGTTCCAGTGACAAATTGTAATAGTCACATTCTTACTTTATTATCTGTCTCTTTCACAAATTCCAATTATTTTTCATCAAAGTACTGCAGCCACTGCAGGGGAACAACTTTATTAAAACCATCAAGAAAAACTTTTGTTTGTTCTTGTACTCCTCGAGAAAAATGCCATTCTGTCATTAAACCAATGTATTCATCTTTGTTCTCCTCGGTCACCAGGATATTGGAACCGCCTAACTTCAGGTCATGTGAAGTAACTTTTCCTAAAATCTCCATGTCAACAAAAAAGTACATTTCTAAGCCACATTATTCAATGTTGTTGTTTCTTATCCAGATAAGGGAGTTATAAAATTCAGTGTCTATAGATTCCAAATCCTTAATAGTAAGTTTTTTACTTAGCATATGCTTGTAGAATGGTAAAGAGAGACGAGTATCAATAAACTTCCCATGAAATAATGCCATAGCAATAAAGCGACCAATGAAACAGAAGTATGAAAGGTGGTCTGGGTTAATGGTTGATGCTGGATTTATCTGCAGACAATAGTTGTTCTTGCCCGCATACTCAAATAAGCAATACATTGGGTTCAAAACTTCATGTGAAAGCAAGAAAAACCATTCTCTATAAGAAAATAAGTCATGATTATTTTTTAGCATTTATATATATGTTAATTTAAAACATCTTAAATACAACCATATAGACATCATACCTCTGCTCAAGAGCCATTACCAACTTCACTGCCCAATTCTTCAGCCCTTGATTTAAGTCACTCTATGATCTGCTTCTCCATTCAAAGTTACCTGCTAGTTCCTGGTTGCCAAAATACAAATACTGTTCTTCACATGTAACATGCCTATTGCTATGCCATAATTTTGTTTGGGAATGTCTCCTCAACTTCAACTCAGTTTATGTAAGTCCCACTTTTTGCTAAAATCTCACTTGAACAAGTTTTTGAGGGGATTTTCACTGTATTATCTGTGTCCATCACTGAATCCTCTGTAGTAACAATCTCATATTACTCATTTTTATGCAGATGACATGTCCCATCAACCAGACTGTAAGCTGCTCAATGGCCAAAGCTATGTCTTCATGCATTTTTTGTAGCCTTAATCATTATAGGCATTCTAGCACCTATACACAAAAGGTTTTAAGAGGTACTTGCTGGTGATAATGAGATACACAAGCACTGCTGCTATGGAACAGTTTTGTTTTTAATACATTAAAGATAGAACTAAAATTAAAAATGTAAAGCTTTAAATATGATAAGCAACCTCTAACATTTCACAACCAATTATTTTGCCTATTTAAAAAATAATTAACATATGCGGCCAGCAAGTGACACAGTGGTTAAGATCGCTGGACTCCCACATTGCCGATGGCGGTCTGAGTCCCAGACCTCGGGGCTTGCTTTCCCACTTTCCCTCTCTCTCTGACCGTCTTTAGTCAAATTAAAATAAATAAATAAAGTTAAATAAAATAATTCTTTAAAGAAATTAATATATGAACTCCAACTAAAAAAAGATCAATAATTTATATTAAAAATAAACTCTATTTGCAAAAGGCTCTTTTCAAAAGCAATTTCTTCCAAAGATGAGTTCTAAACTCAAATGCTTACAGTAATTAGTAAAAGGGACTTCCTTCTCTATTCTCTGCATGGCTCACATTCTTTGGCCACAATTCCCTATTCCTCATTACACCCTTAATATAATTATTGGCTTTAAGTAAGGTACATTACCATAGGCCCTAGATGTCCGGGCAGTTGTGGGCACTGTAGTGAAATGGTATGTGCTCCCCTAACATGGACGCTGCTACTCTGATTCAGTCAATTGATGCCACATGAAAAGGCGAGAATGTGTGTTCAATGTAAAGAACTCAGAAATCTTAATTCTCAAGCATAATCTAGTGATTTTTGGATGTTATAAAGTAATTTAAGAAGTTTAAAAATCCCTTCTATGTAAACTAGCAGCTGGTCTAGCAGCCTATTTAAAAACAAGCTCTTCTAAAGCTGTAAAACATAATCCCTAAACTAGCATAAAGGTCGAGAAGGGATTCCCTAAAAAAAATCAACTAAGAAATTATTAACAACAACTCATAACACTAAATTCAGTCTCAGCATGGTGACTGAACCAAATGACTTCCCTCTGTGATGAAGTTGAAGTAAGACATGCCCCCAGAGAAGAGGACTGAGTAGATTTAGTGGGAATGTGTTGACACAGATGTACAAAAACTAGGTAAAAAATATGCAGTTGTTTCAGATCACTTTTAGCAAACAGTGGTTCTAAGAAAAATGAAGCCATTCAAAAGAAGAATAGCTATAATATGGTACCTAACCTCTAACGTGATACTAGCAGAAAAGGGATAATTCCTAACCATTGATAGCCTGAGGCAGTAGAATTAACTTTCAAAACATCCTCCTCTATTGTCTAATAAACTGAAAAGACACAAGAGGTTGAAAAAATTATGAGACAACGGATGAACTAGCAGAGCCTGGAGAAGAAAATGAAGAAAACAGTAAAGCCACTAATGAAGAAAAATCACAGTAGAAGCAGCAAAACGTAGGGCCGTACTGCAAACAGTGACACAAAGATAGGCTTGAGAAAAATTAAAACAGAATGGAAAAGCACAAAGATAAAAACGGTCAGAGAAAAGATGACAGACATGTAAAACTGACAAAGAAGTTTCCACATACCCATGATTGATGTTCCTGAAGAAAATGGAACAAATGGAACAGAAAAAATTTTCAAAGACATAATAGAAGAAAACGTCCCTAAAATTAAGAAAGATCTTAATACGGTCCTTAAAAAAAAAAGATATAAAACCAATACTGAAATTAATGAACTTCAAGAAAAAGGAATGTGTGGGCACCCAGAGAGAAAAAAAGTTCCCTTCAAGGGGCTGGCCTTGTACTTCACAGTACTAACATTCACTGCTAGGAAATAGTGGAGCAGTTATCTACAAAGTATTGAAGGAACAAGTGTTGTGAAGGAAATTTATATTCATGAAGTTGTTTACATACTAAAGTAACAGGAAACATTCTCAAACATGCAAAGACTATAGGAATATTATCACTCTTGTGAACTCTTCAATAAACCACTTGATGATCCATCAAAACTACCAATACCAGAATCAAATAAAGAATTTAGGAATAAGAAAATCATGGTATGTAGGAACTATGCATTAAACCTGTGAAAACATAAAACTAGGTCCAAACAGTTGAGGCTAAAAAGGGTTCAAAGAAGGACCAGCAGATGGTGTAATGGTTACATCACTGGACTCCCAAGTAGTCAAATGTGGTATGAGTCCCGGACGCGGTGGCTTAAACTCATGCTGGGCGTATATGCACGTGTGCCCAAGATCCCAAGAGGAATATGGAAGAGAAGGGATTGTGGCGTGGCCATCCCCCCTGGGGGGTTTTTCTTGCTTTCGGTTTCTGTCTCTCTCTGTTTTTCTGGTGAGTGCACGTGCACTATAGTGATAAAAAAAAAAAGTTCAGAGAGGAATGTGAACTTTTAAAAAGTAAGAGACTGGAAAAATAGCATATTTCCTCATTTTGAAGACATACTTTTCTTTTTAATGTCTGAATGTTTCTGAAATTAGGACAAATACACAGTAAATGTGATAAACACATTTATTATGGTAGGTAGTAGTTCTTTTTGAGAAAGGTACTGATGTTTTTGATGAGGAAATATGCCAAATTAAACAAATCTCTAATCTCACATGTATTATCATATATCTGGCTCCTACCAGTTGTGCTTGGTCCTGTGTATTTTTTTTAGTAGTTGTATTAAAATTGTAATATTGAAATTATGAACACCTGTGAAACGTGAGTCCAAAAACAAACCTGTTTCTTTGATAAACAAGTTGAATTCTTTTCAAAGATTTATAAAAGTGCTTCACCAAAAAATAAACTATTGACAACATTATTTTTGGATGAAACAAGGGAAAAAACTAAGTTAAAAATCAACATACAATATTATAGTAGCAAAAAAACAGGAAACAACCTTTTGTATGCTGACACATTAACTATGTATCTCTATACAACGGGCTATTATTGTGCAGTCATTGAAAAAAGGGTATCAGGGCTCTCGCTACAAATACTGATATAGAAAGATGTCCATGGGCCCACCCCACGGCACTAAGGGCTAAGCATTGTACATCAGGAGCAAGATTCCACATGGCCGACTATGGTTTGAATGTGAACCCAGCAGCTTAAACTCTCACAGGGAGGAAAAGTAGAAGAAAAAAGACGGCAGCATGGTCACCCCCGTGTTTTCTCTTTATCTCTCTGGCAAGTGCATGTGACCTCTGACAACAAAATTAAAGAAAGAAGGAAAGATGTCCACGGTATATAAAGTAACAAAATCAAATTGCTATATGTTGTACATTGTATGATTTTGTTTAAAAAAAAAATGCAAATATACACTTATACATATATACAGATTTACATACAGATATAAATGCCAAGAAGATGTATATAGAACAACCATGATAATAATGGCTACCTCTCAAATTGCATCAATTTTTAAATTTTTATATTTAAAAATAATTCTGGATTGCTACTAAAAACATATATTCCAATATATTCAAATATTCCTGTATCCCTGGCATACAATGAGGTACTTATTTCAAAGGAGATATGTTATTTTTATTTTACCTTGCTAGGCCACCATAATCAAGTCCTTCTTCTCCTCTAAATATCACATACAGTCGCCTCCTCAGGTCATAGGGCTTTAATGCCATAATCTGTTGAAAAGAATCTTCAAACAATGTCTGCCGGGACACATTGATCTTTACATGACTGGATAGTGCATTAGACTGGCACGAATAACAGAAGTGAGCAAGTTTCCACCTGAAGCTGTGCTCATAAGCAATCTGTGGACTGCCTTTAGTTACAGATGACTTTCCATTGCAAGGATCTTAGAATGTTGTTGTTCTTGTGTTATGATCAACAAAGTACCTAACACCTTGAATATACCTTATTTCCCAGCCCTCTGGCAGGGGTTCTTCATTCTGTAAGCCTTAAGTTCTTGGATTCTTCCACTGGGTTGTTTTTGTGTTATGACTGACAAAGTAAACTCTGTCTTTTAAATCCACTCTTTTTTCCCAGCCTGGTGGCAAAAGTCCACATGGGTCATTTTCTGCTGCTAACATTGAAGCCGAATAGAGGTATCGCTGGTTGAATTGTTGCATAGCTCCCTGTAATTGGTTCTGCTGAGACTGCCACTGTTCAAAATTACACACAGATTCCATGGTAGGCCGCTGCCATGTGGTTGTTAGGGTGTTATAATCAACATAATATACTCTTCCACAATCATCAACTCTTCTTTCCCAGCCTGGAGGTAAAGGCTGTGGTCTCTCCCATGTAGTAGTTCGAGTGTTATGATCCACATAATAGGTTCTACCATGAGGATCTTTTCTCTGTTCCCACCCTGATCGCAAACTTTCTGTGTTTGCATTTGCAGACTG